>NW_019213493.1:159187-262666 GCF_002532875.2 Varroa jacobsoni
ATACACACATATATATATAACAATGTTGTCATTCAAATAGTTATATAACAATTCTAATCGCAACAGTCTGCGTTTTGAACGTAGCCACTGCCTGACGTTGTATACAGAGATACATAGAAGAAACATGTACACATATACCACAACAAAGAGAAGGCACTGGTATCTTCTATTCCGTCAGTCATCGTCCATTATCGATGACGAATGGGAGCAATGGACGACAAGCGTAATCCGTTTTCAATTGAAAACACGTATTCGTAGCAAGCCCGGTGTTGGATCAGCATTGTATCAGCCCGTACGGCAACCTGTTATTTAACAGTTTAGCAGTCCGAGCTTCTATTTTACATCTATAACAAGTTAATAGAATGTAATAGAAACGAACGATCTTGTCGAAATTTATTTTGACGTTACTTCATCTGCTTACGTTTGATAATATTGCGGTCCGTCATTCCAGATCTCCGTATGTTTACAAAACAAACATTTGTCGTTTCGTATTTCGCTTCTCACAGTTTCAGTCTACTACAGTACACTTGCATAATAGCGAGAACGTTTTTATCTCTGGGAATCCCCGTCTCTTCCGTGTCGTGCTAATGTATTTTCAGAGGCGACGTTATCTGTTTCCTGATATCGCACATTGTTCACGCTGCACTGCGTTTGTCTTCGCTTCGTTGCGTCGTCCTCGATACAGTCTAGCCAAAATTGGCGGGACTTTCGAAAGAGATTCTCTACATTCACACACGGGTTCGCTTATACACTGTCCGAAATGAACACATGCACGCTCATGCCAACGTCGTCACAGGACGTGACAGAAGCTGACAGCGGGCCCAACGAAATGGCTGAAATGACGAAAAGTCGACAGGTGCAAGGAACAATGCACCACAGGCGATCACCAATCATGCGGAGAACTTTCTCCCTCTGTTTCAGATCACAGTTCCTCCAACGCGCTAACTAGGTTGCTTTAGATAAATAGCAGACGATTCCGAGCAAGCCGGACCAACTAGAGCGGCTTATCGTCGGCTAACCGTCATACGCATAAAGTCCTTCTTAGACTTTCGTTCCTTATCTGAGATACTTAAGAAAAAGAAATTTTTTGCATTAATTCTCCATTGTTCCCCTCGCTGCTATGTTGTGAGGTTGTTCTATTCTGTTTTAGTGAGTGGTGGATCCGTAAATGGCTTAGAATAAGAAGCAAAAAAAGTAAAGATATCACTAGTCTACCGAAGGCATATATCGAGCCCTCAAGTTGATTGCAGTGCGCAAAGGTTAGGAAAAAACCTACAACTTAACCTACAACCTGTGGGGTAATCGCCGCATCGTCCAGTCGTTGTTAATTGCTGTGGCGAAAATTTTACTAAGCTTGTGAATACAAGTGTCGCAAGAGACAGCAGCGACGGCGGCTAGAAATGTCGCTATCATGGATGAGCGCTGGCCTGCAATAACAGAACCTGTTGCTGGATATTTTTTACCCAAATGTTAATGCTTGCGTAACCTTCGTATGAACTTAGCAGAAGCAACTTAATTAACTTTGACCCTATGGGAGTTAATGGGCCGTGTACATCTTTGAGCTCTCTTCTGGTAGTTAAAGTCCCTACTTCTCAGGGAGAAAAAATGGCGTTATTTTAACCATAGTTGTTCTAAGGCTATCAAAAATCATCGTACTTTCTGTATTGGCCTAACAGTTTTCACTTGTTTACCCAACATGGTGATTTATTGCATGAGGCGGAACAGGGATGACGAATCTCAGACGGCGTCTTTGTTACGATAGCTGGGGCTTGATTTATCGGTATTGATGCTGGCGACCGTAGCGGCTTATTCGATCAGTGAACCACTTGACTATGTGCTATATATACTACGGCCGGCTAAGTTTAGTTTAGTTTCTTTTTTCTATCGATGTTCGAAGCAAGTGTCGAAGTTATGGGTGCTTGAAAGGGCGCGAGCAATGATCCTTTATGTACCACTGTTGCGATATTCAGGACTTTTTTTTTGTTTCGAAGATGGCTAGCCTTCCGCTTCGTGAACTGCAGTGTTCTATGAATGCGAAGGCCCTAGGCGAGACAGTCGAGTTAGGTCAGACCAGACATCGCCATCCATACGGTAGGAATGCGGCAGCAAGTGGCTGAGCGTGAATAAGCGAGCAGGCGAGCGGGTGGGCCGCTGGCTGCATGGTTGATTTGCGGAATGATTACGCCCACAGCCATCGTCTCACTGCAATGGATGGCCGACCGACTGCCAATTCCAACTCCAGCTAGGTTTTGCTGACCCACAGATTCATAACTCTTAGCAGCTGCTTTTACGGACCACTGCATTGAAAGCAGGAATAGCAACAGTACCAGCAGCTTATTGTATGGTGACTCGGCACCCAAAGGCTGTAGGCAGGAGATCTGAAGAACAAGCAGAATGATGCAATAACCCCCCAGGCGTCTGCAAGCGTACCTAGATGCAGGAATGGCCGCGGTCGCTATGTGTTGTATGCCTATCGATGAAGATTCGTTCAAGGCTATGTGGAACGAAGGGGACGGAGAAGCGCAATGAAAAATGGAATCGTTTCGAGCTGTGGCGTATTGAAATGCGCTCGTTTGAGTGTGTGCGTCCTACCCGGTTAGTCCTTGTGGAGACAGACGATCAGATCGGCCGGTTCTAAAACCTGCCTTACTTAGTCGGACCGGTTTGACCAAGAGCTGTCGAGTATAATCTAATTGATCTGAAGCGCAGTAGGCAGTAACATTGTTGAAACAATTAAGAGAAAAAAAATGCCAACTGGATTACTGGCTAGTAATGCATCGGTGCACACATCGATAAAATTATGTTAATGGCCTATTCGTACGTCCCGTCTACTTATGCATCATTCGTGTACAGCTGAACAAAGAACTTCCGACAAATAAGTATCATCATTATCATTATTAACAGTAAGCGAAAGATATTTGTCATTAAAGGCTCAGAATGTCAGTAAAATCGGGTACTCACATATCGCTAACTAGCACACTTAAAACAGGCGAAAACGTTCTACCGAAAGCCCTTAAGAGATCTATATCGAGTGTTTCAATGATCTTTGCTTAAGCATATACTCTCAATTTAAACCCGGTACTTGCAGCTAGTAGCGACCATGTACACCCCTCTGCTCGTTCAGTATATTCGACTATGAATAATGTACAGTACAGTATGATAGGTAGAGAGTGGAGCGCTGACATCGAGAAGACTAATGACGTACGTAATGTTTCAGTCATAGAGATTTGATGTGAAGAGATTTGTCCTAAAATAAAAAGCGTCAACTATAACTGACGTTCAGAACTAAAAGCTATTACGAATGTTTTCGATTGGATTACACGCACTTGACCGCACTACTCCAGGGATATAGCATTGGTGGTCCCCTAATATCGAAGGCGATTCGTTCTAAATTGCGCGTTGGGTCTCTCATCTCTAGACAGGAGCCACAGCAGAGGCGTCGCAGCGTCCTGTGGCTCAACTGGGCCAATATGCATCCAATAGATTCGAAGCAGTCATCATTCGCGGGAGCTAAACCTAGCTTTACGTTGCCGCCGCGTACTAATGGCACTTGGCTAGCTACGGCCGCCAACAGCTATAGTAATAGATAGATAGATAGATAAGATAAGCAACTGCCAAAAACAATCAGCGAATCGATAATAGCAGGTAACCAAATGCGAAGCGTCAACGTTCTATAGCGGTTTCCTGGAAACGGAGTAACGAAAAATCTCTTTCGTTGTATGGTACGATCATGTTTGAATTATCGTAAACTGATGTAGGAAAATGTTAGCAGGCTATATGAGCGAAAATAGGGTTCAGTGTCTCATTAGATCCGCACTGATTGTACCTATGCGGCCCTGAAGTTGTCGAACGTCACAGCAAACCACACAAAACTCAGAATGGAGAGGAAAACCGAAAGAGGAGACCGAAAGAGCGACCCGGAACATGTTGATGTTAAGTGTACGGCGCCGTTCGAACCGTCAGCCGGTCACTGTTTTGAAGTACTCGAAAAAGCGGTGCAGCAAACGCCTTAGGAACGTGACGTGAACAAATCGTTCCTTTGTCGAGAGGAACACGACACGGAATCGAAAAGTAGCTAGTCAAAGACTGCTAGTTGATGCCAAGTAACTTTGCGCTTTGAAAAGCCGTTCTTCGGTTTTTGTATATGGGGAGGAAACTCAGAGGTCTGAAGAACTACGGGATAAGAAAGGCAGGCGATTGACAACAACATTTTTCTTACTGTCTTCATTTGCTTATGTGCCTGGCGCCGTTTGCGATCATTTGAAGAGTAAAAGATTGGATGATATGGTGTTACTGCTGTTGTGGAAGTCATCTCGAAGACACTTCTAATCAATGGTACAGCTTTTGATAGGCGTCCGCCGAAGTGGCAATAAGCCAACTTCAGATAGCCCACAACAGTTTAAAGTAGGCCTTGGCTATAGTGACATTCTGCTGTTTCCAGCAAAACCTTAGGCGTAGCAATGAATAAAGTACCATAAGCCATATTGGTTATTCTCACCAGTACCACTGATTTTATGATATGATTGCTGATTTACATAACATCAAGCAAAATGAACCGTAAAAAATTGTAAGCTGACGTGGAGAACGGGCGCAGAAACAAGATCACTTTAGGATTTGTAAACTGCTAGTAAACTAAAAGTTGGACTGCGTCAGTAGTCTTCTATGTAAGCTTCCATGCCTTTAATGCCTTTGAGCAAATTGATCAATTTTTTTCTGAGCGATTACGTCGTCGATGCACCGTGCAGAAAAAAAGTACCATAACTCAGGTTCTAGCAGTAGCGAATTTCATCGATGTAAAATAGGAGTCACGTGACGAAAAGCGATGTCGGCCTGTTTTCCTGCGCCTTTCAGATAAATCAAGCGAAGGAAATCGGTTCTTCCGACTACAAAACAGAATACAGCGGAATCCACTCCATCGGTGGCCGGGAGCCGCCAAGACATGGATGTTCTTGTTGGAAAAGCTACTAGGATGAATGCCGAATCCAATCAATGCAACCGACCCGCAAACAACGAAAAGAACGCCCTTTAGCGAAAACGAAGGTAGAGTCACGCACAGAATCTGTAGGCGTCTTTTGGCACTGCCCCAGCCCCTTTCCTTAGAGTATGAAAAGAGGACGGGGGCAAAGAACGAAAAAGAGCAGTGGCTTGAAGAAACGTAAAGCAGAAACCAGTGGAATGAATGGCCAGCAAAACACAGGCAAATAAAAAAAGAGAGCCAATCGAATAGCAAAAAACCAGACAGAGAACAAAACCGTTACGTCGCTGCCGACGCCGCCGCAGTTGTTGTCTCCCACATGTTGGCCGTATGAAAAGTTGCTGCTAATAAAGAACGAGCCAAATAGGGGAAACGCATGAGCTCTGTACTGTACGCTAGATGCGAATAGAGCGATACACAATGCAAACGGGAATGAAGAACGTTCGCACGTAACGATTGTGTGGGGGGACTACAGGACTGACTGAAGTATCGAAAAACAGAACAGTCTCTTCCAAATGCCGTTACATTGAAGAGTGAACCCGCGAGACTTCAAGATGAAACAGGGTCGTGGACAGCGGACGGCATTAGATAGGACCGGCTTAGACCATAGAGGACGGACGCTGCCCGCAAGATGCTGCCGGTACTGCTTTCGTTTCGTCTGCATTCGCTTCAACAGAAGCAGGCGAAAACGAGACAGCGTAGATATACGGACAGACAGAAGCCCACAGAGACATACACACACACGCCCACACAGACAGCCACGGCCAAACGTAGAGACACACGATACACATGCACTCACACGCCCACACAAACATGGAGATATAAAAACAGCGAAGCTGGGTAAGAAAGATATGCAGGGGTCAGTTCAGTGAAACAAATAAAAAAAAAATAAACTAATTTACAAACACGAACGCGCGCCGGATCTGAATGGAGAAAAATTGGTGGAGTAGTCATAGGATATTGCAACAGTATCATGTGAAAACGTATGTGGCTTTGTGGGTGGGTGGCTAGTGTGTGGAGGACACACAGCACATGGTATGAAGAACGACCCTGCGAGGCGGAAGGCGGGTAGCGAGAGAAATAGAATGAAAATAAGGAACAAAGGCAGACAACGACTTTGTCCGTTGTCTATAATCGCGGACGATACTAACAACCGACGCAGGCAATGACGATTCGACTTATTCCGCTTGGCGGAAATCGATGGATACTAAATAAATGTAGTTGCAATAGTACCGCGAAGTGTCCTGGAATAAGGAAAATAAGAATATGGTAAAAACAGCAACGACAGCAACAACAACATGAGCGATGCCGACAAAACGAAGGGTGTGTGCAGTGTCTCCCCTGTTGCAGGGGTCATGTTGGCTTACCCAAGATGCACGCGCGCGTGCACGAGAACATGCGAATGAATGAGACCTTTTCCTTTCGTTTTTCTAGGAAAACAGCGAAGAATGAACGAAATATTCTATGGCAGAAGAAGGGGAACGACACACAAAGACTACTAGAGATAAAAATAAGCGAAAAGGGAAAAATGCGTGTGTAGTACAAATAGGCGACGACGAAGCCCGGAAGCGAGTTCAGGCAAAAAAGAATAGGGAAGCAGAAAGGAAAATACATGAGTATAACTCGAATGGATGCACGGACGCAGCGAACACTTGAGTCATGCGGAGATCTCGCAGTCGCTGCCATCGAATCCAGAAGGACGAAGGTCACACCAAGGGCCTACTGCGCGTCGAGGCACTAGTGACATCATAGCAAGGATATGATGACACCGAAAGCGAGATCGTGCCCTATGCATGGTTCGAAGTCTACCTCCGTACGATAGGATGCTGAACACTCATTGGGGCGAGGGACGTCCGACTGTCAGCGCCTGCTGATTATGTCGTGTAGTCTGGACTGGAAGGAAAAACAGGGGGGCGGCAAATATGTCTTTACAGCAAGTGGTGGGCTTACGATAAAAAACCATAAGGAGATATAGGACGAAGATGGAATAAAAGGGCCGATTCAAAGTATCGGAGATTAAGTGTACAAGAATGTTGGCATAAACCAAGCCGACAGAGAAACCTAAATTTTGCAGCATGCAAGCAAACAAATGGTGGATTATCTGGAAAGACGCGAGGGGGGAAGGGATAGATTAAGATGACGAAACTAACAGAACCTCAATCGAAAACGAAGGGCAACAGGCAGGAGCAGCAACGGCAACAATAGCAACAAAAATAAAGATAATATTAGCAAGGATGAACTGCTTGTGCTGAGGTTATTAACAGGATGTATAGGAGCAGTTGAAGGCGGACAAAACACGCAATGGCATGGGTTTCATTTGCTGGCTTATAATAAAAATGATAACGATGATACTGATTTCCGCCAATTATTATTTATCATTTTTATAGCAATCACATTTAATGATGAATGAAACACTAATTACGATAATACGGGATATGCTTTTCAACTGAAGTAACCTTTGTATTACCATCGTACGTGGAAGAAAGATTTCGCAAACCGAGAAAACGTTTTACGATTTACGTTCAGTGTTAAAAATGCCATCCTAACCAGCGATCGGTCTGAGAATAGTAATGCTAATAGATATACTTAGTGTAATGGGGTAAAAATATCAACTAAAAAACGTTGGCCTAGCATGGGGTATTAAGATCAGATAAACAGTCTTAATGGCATTTTTCTTCTGTTGGATCATCGGTTCGTTTGTGATAATTAGCATTAAAAAACTTGGACTTTTCTATCGCCTATTCTGTACACCTTCATTAAAAAAACAGCTCGAGCCGCTTTGCAGCAGTGTAGGCCGAAGGTCCTATTAGTACTTGCTTGTAGTCACTCGATATTGGCCTGCCAACAATTTAAAGTAGCATACATACATATATATCATATCGTCATCGTCCGCGTCCGACACGTTTTTTCAAGGCCGTATAACTTGACGCTTAACAAAAGCCACAGAAATGAAACACAGCGAAGGATAGATGTTTCTGGTGTCAGCGCATTAACGGATTTCAGACACTCAGACGACCATACATATTGTTAATGTGGATTAGCTTCCGTTAGTCACGTCCATCAATGGTAACAGGAGCAAACGATATTCTTTCGTCCTGAAATGATTCACAGTTGTAGTTATTATAAGATTTCGCTCGACTGTTAATTTTAGACTAAAGATAAATGAACCGACATTTCGGCATTTGTGTCAGATAAATCACAAATGTCAGTGAATCGAACTGCGGTAGCAAGTTGCGGGCAGTGGAATAAGCAGACAAACAACCTGTAGTCAGCCGCCCAGCCTTGGGTCAGCACTAAAACCCAGTCTAGGTCGGGCCGTCTTCAAGGCGACGTTAAACGCTGGGGCTGTGATTGGAAAAGATGACTTCTCGAAGATCGGTTTCACTTGGTTGGGTAAAGACAGACTGTCTTTCTGTACTCGCGCACATGGAGAAGACACAAACACAACAATGAAGCCGATACCTAAAAATAATGGTAAAGCAGCAACAGAAACGAGGACAACGCCGTCAATAACAACGAGATCATATCGACGATCTCTGGAGAGGGATAGATAGAAAGCGTCCTGTTCTGAATCAGGTCACGAACGGTACATATAGCAGCGATAAGTGCAACTTTACATTGTGCAAATTGTCGTAACAAATAAATGTAAATAATGATTTGTTTCAATGGAGTTTGCATGTAGCGTCTGCACAGCGTGCAAAGCATGTCGTAAAACGCACGCTGATATCCTACACTGCAGTATAATAAAGGATAACCTCACGTTCATGTTTTTTTTTTTCTTTGCGAAACATTAATTGATGATAGAAAAACATTTTAGTCATCAGCTACAACAGCAATTGTCTCTTGTCAATTGTTTCTATTATAACCTCTATGTTAGCATCTATGTAGAAAAAAGCCGAAAAGTTAACAATCAGAGAGGCGAGACAAACATAATAGCAACAATGACGGCGTCAGGTATTTCAGTCAATGAAAGGTGCAGCATTCCCTTTTGCGCATCTACTGTTGGTAACAGCTGTAGCCGCACCTGTTATAGACTAGCCAAACTGTTGCGTATTCTCCCGGTTCTCGACTCCCTTGGGTGTTCGCGTTTGGTAGCCAGTATTCGTTTGTTGTTATCCATAAGGGAAGCCGATGGTGTGTCTTTTCAACGGATTCTTCTCACGGCGAAAACATACCCGAAAAAATAGGACTAGAGTTAAGGGACAGGATCTAGGTTATTGGCTGTTGTAACAACGAGTATACGAACGTACACGGTGTGGTAGAGTTCAGTCATTGCTAACTTACTTTGATAGATTGATTCTTATCGATATTGGACTACACGGATATATATATATATGGTGCTAGCAGTGGCATTTACTCCGACAAATCGCTACGGCTTAGCGACTCTCAGTCTGTCTGTCGATTCCATATTGTTGTCGATGTTGTTGCTGGTGGTCATTTGTTCATGGCTGGTTCCCTGCCACCGTTACCGAACGCCTACCCTGTTTTATGGACTGGCTGAAACGACAATGGCTGGTCATACTGCTAAAAAAGGGCATCAGCCTTCTGGGGTCGGGTACCGTCTGTCGTAATAGCAGAGCAGGATGACGCCATTTGCTATAAGCGTGTATACGCTGTTTCCCATATTACTAGTCAGTCCGAATAGAACAAAGTGGGAGATACTATGAAGTAGATGAAGAAAACCAGAGCTACATGTACGGCAAGAGCGATGCATCTGGAGCACCGGTGGGAAAATTAAGAATAATCAGATCATGGGCTACGCTTTACCTGCTATATCTCATTCTGATTGTACGTGTATGATGATTTATAAAGGCAAGATTCATAACTGTATCAGCCGTGCTGTTGTTGTCGTGGCGGGATGGGCGTCCGTCAGTCGTGCTACGAGTGATCAAGGGATGAAACATCGACATAACCCATCCCGCAGCTACTACAACTAGCGAATAATTGCCGCTAGATGCGTTGAGCTGGGCCGACGATTTTCACTAATCAATGAACTTGTATGATCCAAGAAGACTATACGTGAAGGAGCGCTCGAAGGGTCGACTCGGCTTTGCTATACGGCGTTTCCCCTTTCGACGAAATAGATATGAGCTAGGCGAATAGGGACGCCGACGGAAGCATGGAGTAGGTCCGTGGTCCTTTGTGCGCATTCTCAGACAATAGATGATCGAATACGGCAGTCGAATGGACGAAGATGGTATACGCCGTTGGCACCCAGGCATTTTAACAAGTTACGGCGAATGTAGCTACTGCCTCCGTCGACATCGCCATACTGACTCCAGCGATGGCGGCTACCGTTGCTGCCACTAAGGCAACGAAACAAACAGCGGGAAGACCAACAATCACCTGAGCAGGAAGGACATACAAGGCTCACCCATAAGGGGGCGCAAAGCACTTTTCGTGCTGAGCTAAGCGGCGAACTCCGACTCGAAGCGAGCAGTCATTTGAAGGACGAATTAGAGGAAACGTAATATACGAAGGCTAGAGCAACGTTGCCGATGAGAAATTGAATAGCCTTTGGGGCTGCCACCGCTGAGATGGTCATAGCAGCGGCTTTATTTCTACGTCGGCCAGAAGAAAGTGGGCGAGGTGCATCGAAGGTAAGCAATATCACTACGGTAGTGTTAGTGTGTCTATGGTGTGGTAGGGTAGAAAAGTGTACCAATAGAAGTAGAACAAAGAGCCACTCCAGCGGTAACAGCCACATGCCGCGATGTCTGATAAATATGACTATCCTTGATAGACTCTGCCAGTCGAAGATTGCGCGTCAGCCGCCACGAGGTCTTAGCCACTGGTCGATCAGTTGCTTGGTTGTTCGGTTTGTTTGCCCCTTGCAGCCTGCCGCCCGTCTGCCTGCGGTCGAGCAGCTCGGGTCAACTTATACAGAAGGTCGAACTGGTTTATCAAGGTAAAGACAACAAGAGGAGGGTAAGCTAAGCAATAGAACGGAACCGAAATAAGGGATCTGAAAAAGTCCAGCGAGGGCCAACGTCGCCGTCTTTCGTCGGCTAGTTGCAAGCTCCTGGGGATGTGGTTGAACCCCATTTGGCAGGCGACAGACAACGCAGTTGGCAATGGCAACAGCAAGGAACTAACAAACTAACTATAACAAGGTCATAGGCACATGTGTACATTTTGACATGCACACCTACAAACCGTTATCGTAAAAATACAGGCAAACGCCTGAAAAAATACTTAGTGGCAGTAACGGATGTAAAACTTAAGGTGTGCAGTTATTTATAATCTAAGAAGTACTTAATGAATTTTCAACTAACATTGCAGTTACCCTTTGAGCATAGATTCGGATAATGTTTTGCAACAGTGAAACGCTAAGCTACCTAAACTAGACGGCGCGGAAAATAAGCTCAGACGTCTTGCAGAGCAAGTTTATCGTAAAAAGCTTTGAGTCGGTGTTAATGAAATGAGAAATTTACTCACGTAGAATTAATCCTATAAGCAAATATCAAGTAGGCGTCTTATCGCTATCTTTAAATCAACTGGGCGATAAGCATTTCAAAGTGAACTTTTTACCATCAAACTTTGTACCCAGTCCTACCTACAACTTGTATGGCGTAGTTTTCCGTTTTCGGGCTCTGTAGGATTTATTTCTCACCAGTCTCCTTGCAGCTGATCCGTTCCGATCCAAAGTGCTTCCGCTTGTTTTCAGCAAGAGCAAAGCATATTTCGTTCTTGTGCAATCATTGACAACCATGCGCCAGGCGGAGGCACTATTGGATGCTAGTTACAAGTGTAAGTGACGCTTGGTTGTTAACTTCGCCGCATTGCCCATCTCCGTCATATTGTGAGGGGTATCATTGCTCTTCGGCGTCGGCGCCGCCGCCCTTTTGTCGTCCTTTTCTCCACAGCAGCCTACTATGTAAACAGACATTTGACAATCCTCAACCTTGTCCCTTTGCTCCGTCCGAATGCCTCGCTTTGACTTACCACTCGTTTGCTATTACTTCCTCAGTCGCAGGCTGGCCGGACGTCATCGCCTTCATCTTCCGTAAAGATTCAACGTGAGTGGGGTTCAAGTCATCTTCGGAAGTCCCGAAGGACCGATGGACGAACAGATTCATAGACACTGTAAGATCACAGCTATTTCGCATACCCAAAGTCTCTATTTCATTTGGTAGTTCGCACTATTGACAAACGCACGCGAGACCGCTGGGACTCAGGAGGTGGAAGATTCTACCAGTGAAAGCATGCACGGGATGAGCTACAATGCGACACATGAGACAAATCAGAGACTTGGCTAACCGACGCTAACCACGGAACGGTTAGATATCGAAGCGCTCACTAGGGATGAATGCGTATTTCTAACCGTATCTGTCACCCAGTCTGCAGTAGACGGTTTTGTATTGCGACCCAAAAGGCGGTGGTTCCGTCGATGAGGCCCAAGAGTTCTACGGAATCCACTTATCTAGCTGGCCAGCTGTATGGAGGTTTAGATGGATAGCAGAATGGCTAAGAGTTTGACTGAAGTATCAACTAAACTCATCAAAAACTCAGCTTCGTCCAAAGCACCAGTGTAGGAATAAGCCGGGCCGGTCGGAAAAAACCGCTAAATATTAATATCACCTATTTATTTTTTGGCCATATTAAACGACATTTTTAAGACGACAAATATCGGCTAAGTTTCTTCTACGTAACGAAATGGAAAAAACAATATTTATTAAGTTGACAAAAAATTATTCCTCAAAGTTGTGCATAGGTTCTTCGCAAAATGAAGTACTCCGTAATGATTTCGCTTCTTTAAAAAAAGCGACCGAAAACATTTTCAAGTCTTATAGGTTTCATAACAGTGAAGGCTTCCTGCCAAGAGGTGAATACGAATAATTCCAAAGAAAATATTCGACGACCTGGTGTTTCTCCACAAACTTACAAATACGTATAGAAGATACACATGTACACTTTCTGGAACACGATACACCTTGTTTTGCTCTTCGTTTCAATTGTATGCAGCGGAGAAAAGCAGAACGCCATAGTCTTCACGTAACTTCCTCGAAGTAGGCGCTAGGCACGTTCGTTGCAGGCCTAAGAATGGACGAAACGGCCAAGCCGTGTGAAGATGAAAAAGAAAACTAGAAGAAATATGCTGCATACGTATCGTATTAGAGATATACGTCCGTGCTTGCCTATGCATGAAATTGATACAGTGCCGCATGTTATACGAAAGTCTAGCTATAATATGTGAATGCTGTATTAATAATGATCATGATAGTGATCGTAATAAAAGAGGTGGGATTGTTGAGCAGCTTTCGTGTTTCCCGTGCGTCTTGGAACATAGCTAATATAATCGGAAAACTAATTACTACAAAAATCACTATATAAGTTTGTAAAATAATACCAATCATCGGAGCATGTTTGCGGAGTTATCTACAACGGCCTCTATTTACTGAAAGCGAAAGAAACGCTCAGACGTTTAAGCTGATTCAGGAGTGACAGCCCTACCTACTTCTAACCTAACCTGCCCCCAGTTATTTCGTTCTGCCGCTCCTGCAAAATTCTTCGGTAAAAACATCGAACGGAATCGGTAAAGCTTCGCACTGGCCATAAAGGACATAGTCATGACAGATTCAACAGCTATTTTTACCTCATTTTTTCTCGCTTCAACAGACGGTTTTAGCGGCAGAGCTAGCAATAACGGCACACGAAAGAATCCAGGGCCACTTTCTTCAAGCTGAATTGTCGCAGCTAATCAATAGAATCCAGCATCTATCTATTAGTATGCTCATGTTTGGCTTCTAGGTCTGCCGCTTTGTCAGAGATGTCTTAATTTGTTTGTACTGAGAAACGAGCTTGTCGGGTAGTATGCAACCATGCTTAAGAATAATGCAAAATATTTTCAGCATACCCAACCGTGTCACATGGTAAACGAAAAAAATCCCCTATTTTTTTATGCGTGAGATTTTTGCAGAAATACCAAAGTTTGTTGTAAAAAAAACACAACTGAAAGTCGACTAGCTAAGGAAAAATAGGGGATCCATGCACCCGATATAATGATAAGATAGCTGCTATTCTATAATACCGTAAACTTTGTCCAACGCATCAAAACCACCCTGCACCTGTATATACAATAAACGAATGGTACGTAACAATAATAAATTATTCCATAATGCAAAGTTGGAATGATCTCCTTTGCAATATTTTATTTCGTTTCTTGCTGGTACTAAAATTTCCATCGAGACCTTTTGCTGGAGGTTCTTTTAGCTGTGATGGCTTTCTGGGTGGGCGGATGGCTCATTTTTCCCCCTCATATGTACGTTCGTACATTTCTCTCTTCTCCTTTTACTCGTTCTCTGTTTCTTTGGTGCGAATGAAGTCGGTCGCACCAGCAAGTGTTCGCTGGCCAGTGGACCTATGACGATGGCTCCCGAGGCAGTAACATCAGCGACACCGCTGGGTTCGAGATTCGCGGTTAGGGAGATGACTTTCTGTATCTCACTTTAGAGGGCGTGGCGAGCTAGGGTAGCCATGAGCATAGTTAGTAACCGGTGGCGCTGTAGCCCGGGCTCTCAGCTCCAACCAGCCGCGCCCAGCGAATCTTTCCATCCCCGCTTGTTCTTCTTTTTCTTCCGCTGCTAGATGCTGGGTCTAGCTCTAGCAAAGGTTAATTTTTTAGCTAAAGTATTTGCGTCACCTTTTATTATTACCAGTATCGAGCAAACAGTTAATCTTCCCCTTTATCTCGGTCAGTAGTGGGCTGGCAAGCCGCTTCCAGGTGGGCAAAAAGAGTCCCAGGTGCCGGTATCTCGGCGGTCGTCTTCGGCGACCCGGCTTAGTTTGTTCCCTGTAGCTGCTGTCGCTGATTCTGCTATCTCAGTGTGGGTGGTTTCCACGCGGAGATAGCGTCATCTGTCGTGTCGGTGCTAGTTAAAATGAAGAAAGCTGCGCTATCTGCTGTTCCATGCGAAAGGAGCCGTACTTGGAGGAGAGTAGGTTGGCCAGTAGGCAAGCGGTTGACGGCAAATCTGGCTAGCACAACGAGTGTCACAGTGGCGATGGCTTAAAGAAACCATGTGAGCTAATTATTAATAAAAACTCTAGCCGTAATATCCGTAATGACGTAGTGAGTAAGATGTGTGGCTGCCAAACGTGAAGGACACATAGCGGTCTGGGTTCGAATCCAGGCGCAGACACCCTTCGTTCCGTGCTGGGAGCCAGTTGGTTGAAGCATGCGTAATGGCGGTAAATGCGAACATGAAACTCGTAGGGTAGTCAGGGGTGCTCTTCGATTAAATGCTGATATATGACAATAACGATTCGAGTGGTGATTAGCATGAAAATAATTTATTGTTTTCAAATTTTTCATTAGAAACGGGTCACAACACACGATGGGTTATGTTTACTGGGCTGAGACGGCCTCTGTCCAAATGGCCATGTCCGCGGACGAACTCGTTCGGTCAAGTACGAGCTGAATCTGCTATGGTTCTACTAGCTGTTATTTCGCCGTGCCAAAATAACGGGCAGTAAAATCCTTACGTGAATGAAAATGTGTCAACCGGTGAAATTTCTTTTCTTTTTCTTTTTCGGAAAAATTTATGTTCTCCCTATGAGAGATGATCATCTGGTGTTTGCAATTGTTTGAACGTACGAAGAATTACTCGTGATTGAAAAACCATTAGGTTATGCTAAAGAAAATTATGTATATCGTAATCTGGCGTACGTTATTACACAAAGTTATGGATTATGCTATATTACTTGATTACTATTTATTCTATGCTTATTTACGGTAAGTCGCATATTTAGAACCTAAACGTATCCATAGTAGGTCTTCGGAATTTAGCCGGCCTGAATTAACATGGGATGCGGTCCCTTTCTAACTAACACTGTTTTGTTGTCCTTCGTTATCTTTCGGTGTTTCGATAATCGTCGGCGACTGCGCTTCACAACGGTTCCCGGCCTTTTGTTACTGGCACCATCTATATTCTGCTGGCAGGTTCAATGGCGTGCTGCAATGCTAGGCTCGGCATGTGGGGCCTCAATTTTGACAGCCTGCCTCGGCAGCCGTTCGTTGCTCTCGTTCGCACTTTACGGCATCACCCTTTCGATGTTCCATTTTACAGAGTACCTGTCAATAGCGTACATAAATCCCAGGTAAGTGGGTAGAAGAAAGTAAATTCACAACGACAAAGGGGATCTCAATAACAAACCTTTTTAAACTACTTGTCGTATTCATATATCAGTTTACGTATAGAATTGTTCGGTGGATAGCAAATGCACCCCATTACGTCCCGATAAGTCTCGTGTGGTCGAAGTTGAAAAATCGGATTAGACTTTGAAAAACTACTGAACCAGTACCGATTGCAGGTAATCTTCATAATGACACACTGTAAAGCTATAGAAATTGTGGTTTGAGGCCTGCTTTTGAGTATGTTTTCATCTGACGGAATTGATCTCATCGACCCGAATGCTCTTGTCTATCTAAATAAAATTGTTTTTCTATTATAATATACGATACAGACAACACGAGACGGATCAACGGCAGTCTGAGGTGCTGGGTCATTACATATTGTTTACAGAAGGTATATGTCCTTTCTTGCTATTTTATTTCTGGTTCAATTAAGGTCGTGTACTCTTCAATTCTCTCGAAAAGGGCGAAGTGTGGTATGTTGCATTTATAACGAACACAAAAGACCATTTCACCCAGCGTCTCTTAGAAACGCTGTGTCGTACTACACAGGACCGTATAGACCACTTCTTTCTTCAAGGGACATTTCGATAAAATATTATGTCAACATTTAGTGTATAAACGAGATCCAACAATTAATGTCGACTATCTATTGGCCTCTTCTCATCCTCAGATTACAAGCATCAGCCCGAAATGGTTACTTCAGATATCGTAAACAACACGGGGTGCTTTGTTGCTATCGCAGTCATCATATGGGACGCTGATTCGTATGTCTCTACCGCTCAAACGACAGCTTTTAAACCGCGCATTGAGGACAGTTTGGATCCGAACGTAATTGCAGATATCTATAGTTCGATATGTGTAATATTACGATAACATGGGACGCAATTGTGAGGAAAAACTGGATGCTTGAAAGGAGCATGACACAACATGCCGTAAGGACTGACTGCTAATCGCTATAGAAAGAAAGTTCGCCTTGACCGTTTGGCTGTTTTAGTGGAATCGCGGAATCATAAACAAGTTGCGGGGGAACTCTTGCACAAAGGCACGAGTGCAATTGTATTGTTACGTTTTGACGTTTCCACACATTGTCGCGTCCTTCCTATTTGCTATAGCGCTTTGTATGTCGGTTTGCCTGTCAAATTAGTTGGATTTTGATCCTACGGTTCTCGAACTGATGGCTGTCGTGGCAACAGCTTGCCTAATAAACACACTGTTAAACACGCGGCCTCACATAGACTACCATCATAGAATGATGGCCGACTGCAAGAAAGACACGGAGGGTCTTTGAATGCCTGAGAGAGAGAGAGAGAGAGAAAGGGCAACCTGTGGCCAGGCACCGTAAGTGTAGCTGCCGCCGTTATTGAATTTACCGTCTGTATGCTTATGAATTGTCGTGAGACATCACTCAGTAGTGACGGACAAGTGGTCGCCAAGTGCCGAAGGAACTGGGACGCGCGGAAGGCTAGAGACACAAAAAGATTTTGAATGGCAAGGAAACCCAGTCAAAACGAGCCCTTGCTGGCAGCGATCACAAATGGATGTAAATGACATCAGTATTAGTAACAGTCCTGGGGCCAGCGAGACCTTAGGATGCGAAGGTTAGAAGGGTACTCTGGGCCTAGAAAACAAGCATGGCAACATCCTGTATAAAGCGCATCATCGAAGCATTTTGTGGAAGCTAAGGAAGTTTATGGCCTAGGGCGAAGACGGTCGGTGGTTTCGTATAGACACCGCATTACCTCGACTAACATAGGCTCGTCTCGTAGCTAAAGTCGGTTGTTGACTGATTATTATATATGCGAGGCTGCTCAAACGACAGTTTACAATGTGGCGTTACGCAGCTGTATTGAAGGCGTCTATGCAATAGCTGTTGCAATTAAAACGTTTCTGCGAAGGTCTTATTTCAACATAGTGAAGTTGTGGGTATCTTGGATGTTCGGCTTAGGACGAAAAACGCTTTTGGCAAGCTAGGTTGCCATATTATTTGGTGAAAACGGCCAATCAGATATAATTAGATGTCTGGATAGCAAGCAGCATATAAGAGGTTATCCTGAAGTGTGTTTTAGACAAAATAATCCTGGCAGTCAAGTTCTACGTACGTATCAGGACATTCATTTCTAAATAATAATTTATAATCTACAACGCACTCGAAGAAATACTTACACATGGTCTGTGACGATGCCAATAATATCTATAACTTACATTCGTATCAGTTATATTATGGTCAATTGTTATAATATAACTTGATATAACTTGATTGCGCTGAACCGATCCATACATATTATAAGAGTACACAAATATATGATGTATTTGTTAATGCAAATCTACGTTTTTCAGTTTATCCAATCCTACAAAATACTATAATTCCTATTTATCATCTGTAAAGGGATGTTTCCACAGCACATCATGCTACAACCGGCACGTAAATTTCGTTCGATAGTTGTGAGTGCCAACATGTTCATCGGCTGGCTAGTTCGATGGTGGTAGGGGAAAAATTTCCGTTTTTCAAAAATGTATCCCCTTAGAGATCTCACGTCTGTGCTTTGCAAATAGCCGTCCATTTCATCATTCACCTTTAATGAGACAACATCAGTACTGCAAGCAGCTTTAGCTGCCGCATCTGAATCAATCGGTTTACATAAGTTGTAAATATCTAGTAATATTATATACTATGGCTTTGACATTGATACCCCAATTTGGGGTTTGCAGCGTACATTCGGTGAGTAAGAGGTTGCTGGGCAATTCCAATATGTCTGGAGTAGAGTTTCTGTTTGTGCTTTCAGTCGTTACGCTAGTGAAACCCAGGTGATACAATCTGTAATATACGTGGAAAATGATGTAAGCTAAAAGCTATTCCTCAAAGGACCGCTTGCGTAATATCTTTTTAGCGTAACTATAAATAACAATTCGTAATAATAATAATAATAACAGTAACGGATTGATTTGGCATTGTTCTATAAACTCGGCCCGTTCGATTTTACTGTGACGTATTGAAATTAGCTGGCCTGTGAAAAACATGTTAAGCAAATTGATCGTTTGCAGCGCTACATGGCAAGCTCTCTCGTCTGGTTGACACGAAAAATTGTCTGTATCTCGAGTCATAAAAACATGTTCCAATAGAGCCCAGCGGCCACTGCTGAGGTTCCATTGCCATTCACCAAACGCAACACCAAACATCTTTGCCCCACCAATTGTAGCGTATAGTAACTATAACTGACTTTCAATGAAGTGGTCACTCGGTATTAACCACTGGGTTCTTTAAGACATTTTTATTTAGTCACATAGCCATCCTCCGTAATGTTGCGAAGAGTAAACCCTGTTTGAAGATAAAGCGTTTATCTCTCGATCGTCTGCTAACTTTTGCTAGCTAGCTCATCGATACAGGCGGAAAAGGGCAAAATTGGCCAGCAGCTCTTTATCCAACCTTTAACATCTCTCCATAACCTAGGATAATAGATAGAGGACTCACATAGCTCCACCGGATAGAATAGATGGTTTCCTTTGCTTATGCGGATCGTTGCAAGATCAATCTCACGTCCATAACTCTAGCGATATTTAAGAAAATTGGCCAGGCGCAGAAAACGTTCAAACTGCATCATTGAACTTTAAGTATCGCTTCACGAAGCCACCGTAGAAAGAAGCAAGGACTTCTATGCGCAAAGAAGAATTTGCACCCGAAAACCAATGTGTCTCAAGCTAGGTAGAACATTTTTAACTACTGTTAGTCTAAATAAAAACCAGTTAATAAAAAGATCCCAAAATAGTTTAAAGTGAAACAAAGGCTAGCGCTATCAAGTTATATGCTTGAAAGGCTGCTCTAGGGGTAACAACGACCCAGTTATTTGGACTGCTACACTCTTAGAAATAATGACGGCAACGTATATATTTAAACCAGTAAAGTTAGCAAAACGTTTATTCTTTCTAGGTCTTTTGATTGTTGATAAAGGTCGTCATTAATTAGGAGCTATGCTTGTTGTTGCTGCTGCCACCGCCGCCGCCGTCGCCCTCGATGTACCGATTACCGTCCGTCCCTGAAGAACAGGGCATTTGTTCAATTGAATTAGCGTGTCAAGTCAAAGAAGTGGCCGTAGCAAATGCTAATGCATACGAAAAACGAAATCTTATTGTTTCTAACCGATAGACAATAGACGGCTGAGGTAACTCCATTAATCCGTAAAAGTTTATGTATACATCAGTGGCAATGGACACAGTAGCAAACAAACGACGAAGAATCGTTAAGTTAATAAGTTAAGAGAGGCATCCGACATCTATGCTTACCATCTGTCACTTGTCGTTTGTCTCGTAGTTGCTTTTGTTCAGCTCAGCCGGCCCTCCTGACTCCCGTTCTGAATATAGACGATCTAAACCTGGCCAAGCAAACTGGCGAAGTGGTTTTAAGAGAAGCAGACTACCATAGAGTTCCCATGATTTCGTATCGTTCGACGCGTCTGTTTATTGAGTGCCCGTATACGATGACAGCAGCGCGTACAAGTGTTTGTTTATAGTGCGCCTCCCGGCCAAATGAATTGGTCGAATACTGTTATAGGCGAGGGCTGCTGTTCCAAATAGAGTTCTGTGAGAACTACGTAGAGGCAATGGTAGCGACTCTGATGGCAATAAATAGGAAGTGCGAACCTTGCGGCAGCTGCAAATCCAAAAATTTACATAGCTACCGTTATGTTTGTCAGTGAAAAACCTCTTGAAGTAAATTAGTTATGTACAATTTACCAACGACGTCATTTCTATGGTTACGCTTTCAAGTTATTTGCCCGACTTTGAGGACAGGAACCACAATAACAAGTACCACTCGTGGGCCATCTTTGCGTACGAGAAGTTCAGTCAGATTCAACTCAAACTTTAACTTAGATACGTAAACATTTCAGTGACTAGAGTTGAAAAGTCAACACTTAAAATGCCGCTAATGAGAACTTCGGAGGGTTAGTTAAATAATTATACGCCTATGCGAAGGAAGAAGTACTTTATTGTGTCTGACATTTTGAACAATTTTCATTTGGTGAGTTTGTCCATAGTATATTGTACTACACGGAAATTTACTCGGAAAGGTCCTGTATGAAGCTTGTACTTTCAATTTTCTAAGGGTGAATTTTCCGAGCCGAATTAAAATTAGATCTTCAGGCCACGTTGTCTTCCCTCGTTAATTGAAAGGTTACTCTCCCTCTCTCTCTCTCTTATTACGTCTTGCACCCTGGGGTAAACGCAAACCTGTCGGTGGCACACTTCATTGTTTTTAAGTGTGGCAAGGGGTGATTATCGGAGAATCAGTGTTCGGGCACGTATCCAGGTATCGCACTCAATTTACGCGCGTACCGCGTCGACCACGAACCTCTTTCGCATTTATGTCGCAGACGCAAAAGGGACTGATTGATGAGACCGTGATAGCCAGTGTCAAGTGCCTGTCTGAAAATAAAATTTATTATCTACTTTGTTTAGAGAGGCTACGGAAAAATCCTCTGCTTGACCTTAGCGCTAGCTTTCTCGTAACCGCATGATCCCTATCGTGTACTCACGCATTAAGCACAGTGCCTACTGGAAATGTACTTTCTATTTCAAGCCATACGGGCACCTAATGAGATTGACAACCTACTAGAAGATCTTGCTCAGATTTGTGGGTGGAACATACGCAATTTAATTAAAGAAACGTCTAGGTAGAGAACAAAAAGAATTTACTATGGTATTAAGTGGGAGAAGTTATGTAAATAAAAAAAATTCTGTTTTTTAGCATAATCCATTTGCGCTGCATAAAGGATTAGAAAGAGCAGCCTATATAGTTTGGATACCTATTCGAATTTACTTTATTTCCGAACAAATTTAAGGAGACCCTGCATAGCGTTTACGTTTAAATTAACTGTAAAACACATACTAACATTATTAGACACACTTCATTAGAGGGCTGGCAGCCAATCACCTAAAGTAGTGTTTATGTATTAATGTACATGTAATTTATGTAATAATGTTCTGTTCAATATGGATAAACTTTACCGATCATGAAGTTCGTGTAGCTACTCTAAATTATTCTGGCAAACTACGCGCATTTATTATACGTATTTTTACAATGGGTTCGTTTATGGAGATAAACAACATCTAGAAGCCATTTGACCCACTTTGCGCGTCCTTTTTTGCCATCCCACTTGTTTGATATCTGGGTTTTAGATCAACCGTACGAATAAACATACAGCATTCGTCAAATGGCCTTACATACGAAGGGCTTTAATAGTGCAGCACTGGTCCTAATAACAATACTTACGCTAACCTACTAGACAAATGGCACTAAATAAGAGTAGCGCGCTCTCTGAGAGAGCATTTTGTATAGTCTACTGTTCTTAGCGGTAATATATTTTCATTAGCACGCCAATTGCCCGCTGCTTGTTGATGTATCTCTACGATTCTCAGGTGACTGCGTGGTAAAGGTCGTCCATATAACGCCTATTTGCGCATATTTATGTCTGCAAGTCTTATAATAACGTAACCAGTCACCTACCGTGTTCGTACAGTGATGAACCCGTCACCCAAAATTTAGGAAGGCGCCTAGATTGCGTTCCAAATGTTCTGTCAGTTTAACTATGCTCTGTAGGGGGGTAACGGCATGCTCAAGGGTTACTTGTTTCGGTGAAGTAGTTAAATGTCATTCGGGCTCGAAGTGTTAGTTCGTTGTCTGGTTAACTTATATCTAGCGTGCTGAAAGAAATAGTGGGCTGAAATACGACAACTGATACTTAGAATATGTCGTAAATAATCGGATTCCTTTGACGATATGCGAGACCGTCTTGTTCTAGCTTGGTATATTTCGTTATACACTAGACCAAGTTGCTTACCGACTCTTTATTTCTAGTTGCTAACGTGCTAAGTTAAAGTTAATAAATCACTCGCGTAATGCTCAATCTTAGTCACATTCGTATCACACTAATAACTGATTTCTGCTTTTCGGCCATATTTCAGTCGCAACAAGCATTCTGTTGCCTTCTAGAACCGACAATTTCAAATCGAATAAGATAGAAGTTCTTTCACGATAGAAGAAAAAGACATATAACGGTACGGTGTACGTCTCTGGGTTATTACCCAATGGCCCACCATTCTTTGAGCATTTCATGGAATCGCTCTCGCTTTGTTTCAACGATCACCTCCTGCTCAGAATGAATCGGACTGGTCCTAGCTTGCTGACCTGGTCTTACATAATCAACAGTTACTTTACCTTATGTGCACTGGATAGATGCCTTGTCATTTATCGCGGGCACTAGTCGTGCCAAGCACCGCCAGGCCGATGGTGGGTGTCCTTGATAGCTTCAGCGTTGACGAGTAAGCTTCTTCGCGAAGGCCATTAATCTGTCTAGGTGGGCATGCGAGGAATATCAGATTAATCATGTGTCTATTGTAAGTTCACTCTCGACCTCTGATGCAGTACGGTAGTAGCTAGATCGCATTAAAATTTCAAGCCCGAGGATGTTCAGCTCCTGTAGTCGTACAGTTGAAAAAACACAACCCTTTATCACTATTATATTGTTTATTGTTCAGTTAAGGGGATAAAAGATAGCTATATTTTGTCGTGGGTTCTTCCCTAGACGGCTAAGGGATGTTCAGCATCAGTCAACCCCGTTGTGGGCCGCATGATATTCAGCTTTTTATATATGTAAATGTCTCCACTCAGTATGAATGTAGTTTTTATTTAGTCTTATGATGGCTCGAGTAGATCCTACACTATTTCGAATTTCATAGAAGTACAAAATAATAATAATATTAAATCGAAAAGTTCATCCGTTAAAATGTAATCCCGAATTACGCACATCTGTCAGATTCTCTCACCTATCACGAAAATGCCATGTAAGTGATACAGATTCTCACATATTATCACACCAGAAACTTTCTCATTCTACTTACGAATTGGCGGAAGCGCTTTTTAAAATAGATAAAACAAAAACAGCACTTGTGCCAACTTTTTTGTGGAAGGGCAAGCTAGGAAAGTATCATAAAGACAGAGATCAACAGATTTGCCACTCGTTGAGTGTAGGGCACGCTTGACAGTCGGGGGTATCTTTTATCACAGTGGAGGTGTGTCAGCGCGGAAGCCTCGATATATCAACAGTTCGCTCGTCTAAGCGTCCTCATCTAGAAATAAATATAGGAGCAGACTGGAAATACCCCATCGTCGTGGGATCGAAATCAAAACGAGTTCTCGCGTTGAACAATGGTAAATGTAGTATGTGGTAATATTGTAAGAAGTTGATGCATATGAATATATATGCCTGTGTTATATTTCTATGTATTATACAGGTCTATTTATTTATTTTTCATCTAATGGCGCATACTTCCCCTCGGCCGCTGCTGGGCCCACAAGGTACAATAGGTAAAGTTAGGATTTTGTAAGGCTACTTTTATTGTTAGCGTTTGAAAAAAGGTCTTGATCTGTTCGGTATTCGGCGAATACTTCAAAGGGACCATGAACCTTCTCGTTTAGACAGCTAAACAAGAATGGAGCACAAAAGAACTAAAAGCAGATACCGACAACACGACAAAGATGCATTGCTGCGATGCCGCGGCTCCAGAAAGCAGTACCAATAATAATATGCTGGTCGAAACCATACTGACTGCAAGAGGGACAACAAGATTCCCTCAGACTCAATCTCTTTGGAATCCAAAAGAAAGATACAACTCGATGCGCCAGTCTTTCGAGCCAGGTCTTCTTCGAAACAGGTAGAAGAGTTCTGGAAGAACGAGTTCAACGAAGGAACTTCTACCAGCGACTGTGCGATTTGGCCTAGCGGAAACGACATCTTAGAAACGTCCCCGGCCAATCAGTAGTAGTATCTCTTTCCATGGCCACTACGGCGGCAATACCATCGCCGACAATGACAAGGACCACGAGAACGGGTCGCTCCGCGGCCAATGTGCCTCTCTCATTTGACATCCTCCCGCTTCCACCATTTATGTTGCTACTACGAAAAGCGTACAAGCAGTGTTAGGAAAAAAGCAGATGTTTGACCCAAGCATCCTGGGCGTTCAGTTCTCTGCGTCTGTTGCAGACTATAAGCTGGCTGGCTGGCCGCCCGGCTTGCTTTTTTGCTTGAATTACTCCAAGTCGTCGGAGTTTATTTAGCGTACGAGCTAATAGGCCGTCGAACCGAGCTAGACTGTTCAATAGGATACCAGATGCAAGATGCTTTTGCTTCCTCCAGAAAACGACCAGCGTATCGCGGAGTGGACAGATTCTCGGAGAACATTGCGTCAGAAGAATAATGGCGATTAGCAAAACTCAAGTCCCCTTTCCGCTACCCCTGGCCTTCACAACAGCGGTCATTGGCCTGGTCACAAACATCAGTCAGGCTAGAGTTCCGACGCTCTAAGGCAGTTGCATAGAGTATTTTTCCGGACGGTTGCCTGCGCGGAGCAATTCTTACGTCTCAATTCTCTCGATCCTTTCCAACCTGGAACAGTGCATCGCATGAGCATGGGCTCGTCGTTGTCGCTGACATTTGCTCTGCGTCCTCTTTTTCCCAAAAACTGAGCCAGTCAGTGAAGGAGCCACTTTAGTGTGTCGTCATCTCGGCGTTTTCGGCCATCAGAGCGCACTACGAAGAGGGAACACTGGGGTAGAGGCCACGCTGAACTACCCCAAGCCTTCATTCTTTCTCTGGTATCTGAGGAATGCAGTGGCGACCGGTGCTCGGTTTGCCCCACACTCCATACTATGACGTTTCCGCGCCTTTTTTCCTCATCCTTCCCGGGTGACTTCCTTCACACCTTTGCTGCGTACCTAGGTTAAGGCCCGAAGCATGACAAAAGCCTCTTGTGAATTTGGTGAACGCGCAGTCCGAAACAGACGCGTTTCCTTGCCATTTTCCTTTAACCACATCTTTCACTTTCGGGAAAGGGAGTTGCTTCTGGCCGCCCGCGTCCTGTTCTTCGGGCGGCGGCGCCAAGCCCGTTGACCCATCAGTTTAACGGCTCGCCAAGGGAGCTGGGAATAACGGCGTCCTGCCGAGCCCATAAACAACTCGCAGCGTCAATAGTAACCGATCCTGCTGCTACTACTAATGCTGGAGTGTTGGTGCCCTGTTGAGGAATCTCTGTTACTAGTTTCGCCTTGTTGAAAATTATAGAAAACTTTCCATTTGTTCCCCGTGTTGTATCGAAGTGTCGTCGTTTCGCTACTTGCGACATACGCTACTATACCTACTGCAAAGGAAAATTTTTGGCAGCATTCTTAGACATTATTTTTAACTTCCTAGTTACTGTGTACATGTTAACAGGTTTTCGGAACTAGCCGTATCGAGAGTACTGAAGGCAACTAAGACTGATGCGAACTAGCATAGTCTGTAAGTGATTGAATTTGATGAAAAAATGAATGAGAATGAGACAAAATCACGACTAACTTTATGGGTTCGGAAAAAGTTTGCTTTTCATAGAAGTAGGAAGGGCTTGTAACGCAGCAGCTTACAACAAGGATCCCGACGTCAGAACCTGAAACGTAGTTTCTTTAAATTTATCAGATTTGCGCGCGGTTCTTTGTGGAAGTTTTCAACGGTTACTATTCGCTTTGGTCTTGTCCATCGTAAAATCCTCGATTCTAAATATTCATCATAGTAATGAAGAGTTATGGTAAACACCGTTCGTAAGTTGATGAGGCGGTATCTTAACTTTCTGCCAGTCAAGCATCCCATGCGGAGATCCCCTACTTGCCAAAAGTCAGTAAAGACCGATCGTTTAGAGTCCGATAATTGAACTACTTGATATTATTCGATGTTGGATAGTCAGAAAATTGACAAATCTCGGTTAGAGTAAAGAAAGTGGAGCTATGAAAATAACTTTTTTAATTTAATAAGCGCGCTACATCGGAACCTGTATGTTGTTAAATGAAATTGACCTACTACACCACTATGTAGTTCTTCCTAGTCCAAAAAAAATGTTTATTATTATTATTCGCATCATAGCTGAAACCTAGATGGCTTACTGGTCATAAAAACCCACCCGGATATTCTACTTGCTAGGCCAAAAGCTAAATATGGGCTTCTATCGTTAAAACGAACCCGGCGCATGGACAATCTGAATGAGCAGTCCGAATGAAGAGGCCAGTAGTCACTGGTTGTAGTTCTGTCAGCGATGGACAAACCCTATAAAAAAACAAGTGTGCGATTAACGAAATTATTTTTTTATAATATGAAAATTATCGTGTGCATTTCTGCATGTTTAAAACTGTCTTGTAATACAGGCAGCCTGCATAAAATGGTTATTGGCTGGATAATTTAGATTATATGTATTCTACACAATAGGCAGAAGTTTGATTCCAAATATATAAATGAAACTGCAATATTTTCGCATCTAACTTCCTTTCAGAAATCTCAACTTGGATTCCTTTCTGCTAAACCACTCGAAAGAGTATCACATAGCCATGGTAGCCAGTTGGTTCGAGTACTTCGTTGAGCTGTACTTCTATCCAGGTAATTGTTTTGTAACCTTTTTTTATATGGACAGAATATATATATATATATTGGCTTAACCTTGTTATTTATTGGCTGGCAGGCACGGATGACGATGCTTGTTTACATGCGAGCGTATAAGTCGAGTTAGAATATTTTATATATTACGATTATGTAGAAACCCTGCGATTACTATGCGTAAAATTTGAACTTGAAAAATTAAAACTTGAAAAAATGCAAACCGATCTGGGCTTTACGGTGGTGAATAAGATGTTATATAGTTCCCTATTCAATTCCCTTGTACCCAGTTCTTAACAACTTGTATCTAGCTATATTCAATCTAGCTGGAATTGTTCGAATCTCCTGCCATTGACTATCAAACCATTGATCGATTGTTGCTCGTTGACCTTTGTTATCTGTATGATCGATACTAGTATTACTATTTGTCCCGTTCGCAAAAATGGCAGAATGGTTAACCGACATAGGGCAATCAAGAAGAGGAAGTTCGACGCGTGCGTCGTTAGCATCGGTTTCATCGATGGACGTGTTATTTGTTTGCAAAACATTTACGCGCTGTAATCAGGACAAAAGCGGATAGAATGCAGGTGCCCAGGAAAATGAAGCGATTCCCTTTCTGAGCCTTGAAATGACCTAACGAGATGCTTACTACGACACGTCCACTGTTAGATGTCTGGTGTCTCTTATAATTTTTGTTGTTTAGCCACCGAAATAAGGCTGGTCCTGCTTCAGAATAAAACCGTGCCAACTGGCATAGTATACCGGGTGATGGTGAGGTGAAATGAATTTTTTTTCTAATTATTCGAAACAACGGACAGTTGGTTGCGCGTGAGATTATAATTGTTCATCTTGAATAAGATCTGTCCGTACTGGGGACTATTAGGGGTCTTGATAGCGGCAAGATAACATTCGTTTAAGGGCCTATAATAAGTGGGAGCTTGATACAAGCGATGTAGGAAAAAAAACTGATTGAACAGGCTACCACTATATAGATATAATCATTGCGTTTCTTCTTGCCGAATGTTTGCTAGACTATCGAAATATGGCTACATTGAACTCAAATTGTTGCACCGAACATTTCTCTACCAAAGGTTAGCTGGCAAAGAAGTTACTACTGCACCACCAGAGGGAGTGCACGGTGCTAAAGTCAGTCGCAGAATGTTTATACTTTTGTGGGGCAAACTTATAGAAATAAGCCACCTGTAGTAGTTTATGAGAGCTCCACCGTACTCATAGAGACTGCGCTGTGCATAAATGTGCGAAAGTCATTCTTACACAATCTGCGAACCCTGATCTATTCAATTTTTCGTTGTTGACGTCGCATGCGTTTCGGTTTGACTGTAGACCTTAAGTCGCTAGGTATTGTGGCCTGCAGTGGACTGGTACTCTGCGCCATGGGCGAAGCGTTAAGGAAGTGTGCAATGTTAACCGCCGGTTCGAATTTTCACCATCTGGTTCGGGTTAAACGAGAAGAGAACCACCAGCTGGTAACGTCGGGAGTGTACTCGATATGCCGGCACCCCAGTTACGCAGGGTGGTTCTTATGGAGCGTCGGTACTCAGGTAGGTGCCCGGGTTTCATTTAGAGCTATTAAACATTAATTACAATTCTACCCATGACGTAGATGATTCTTTTTTTTTTTACGTTCGCTTTATTTATCCCACCATCTATGAAAGCTTAACGCGCACAACGATCTCATTGTAAACGAATCTCAAATTGATCTCAGACAAGATTCACGAATTTAGCTTGTAACTGTGGTTTTCACCGTGTCTAATCTTTCGTTCCATGGACTCGTTGTTGGATAGCGCCTCTCTAACATGGCATACGTGCCCCCGGAGATAAGCTTAGAACGTTTGTGTGCCCCCAGTGTGTGCAAAAACAGCCACTAATCTTTATAGTAAAGACTAACTATTGGAATCACCCCGATTCCGTAGCTTTGTAATTTTTACCCCCCTCTCTCTATTATATGTCAATCCTCAACTATTATTTCCGCACGTACTCAGCTAGACCTCTAGATGAAAAAGCCCTCCGAGCAGACGGCAGGCGAAACCAGGCGAGCAGACATGAACGCACTTTCTGAGGGCCGTATGCCTCCGCAGTTTATCGCAGTGAAAATAATCGCACTGTCTTTTTTGGAATAATCAAACCATGCACCCAGACTAGCTACACTACCTCCAACGCTGCTCAGTCATCCGCCTTTCTTGCCCCAGCGCTGCATTTCCATTTGCAGTTTTTTGAACTAGGGGATTGCCCGAAGACCCCCTGAGCAGTTCTTAGTTTGCTTTTCGACGGAGTGCTCTCGCGTGATATCGTCGCAAATAAATTAAATTCCATTCGGCGTGCTTAACCCAGACAGATTGCTATGCACTGAAGTTCACGGCGACGCTGGACAGTGGCGGCGGCTGAGGCCGTGCTAGCGGCAGCACAAGATACCGTTCATTAACAGTGGCTCGCGGCAGATAGGTAACTGCTATCTTTTGTCGGCCTGGCGTGTTGTGTGCGGCAATGGCGAGAACGAGTCAACTTTTACGTATTGATTTGCGAAGTACGAACAAACGAGTAGAAAGCGAGCATGCATTGCGGATTGAAATTAAATGGTACCATTGATGGAAAAAATAATTTTGAGCATAGACGCATGCCTGTTAATACTTTCGCGCTGGTCGGTCCTCTTTCTCTTTACTGGTTTGTGAGACTATCTGCGGGTAACAATAACACGTGATGAGTAAGCATACAGCGCATGTATAGAGTCCACGTATATCGTTAAGAGTAAGTTTCTTACATAAATTTCAGTGTAAGCTACAGTAACTGTTTAGGTTTGGTAATGTTTGTTCGTAAGCTTATTGTGTACGAATCCACTCCAATAAGGGCTCATACGTAACATAAACGTTATCAGCTAATGACTGTATGTTCAACTGACACTCTTAATGAGTTGTAACTGTGATTGCAGTTCGCATATCTCATAGTACAGCGACGGTGTGTTAATAAACAAAGAGTAGCTCATATAGAGAATACTTTTGCGCTACACAGATGTATCCTACACAGTTGTTGGAGAAATTTTCCTTACAGGCTTTGAACGCTGGTCACCTGGGCGTCTTAAATCGGTGCCTGACATGCTGCTCAAGCATGCGGGACAAACACACGTTTGGGCGAAAGTCTATGTAAAATCCCTGGTATATAGATTCATATCAACCCAGAATGGGCCCTAGGCTCAACGTGTCTCTTGTTGTTGCGTCTCCCCCCCCCCCCCCACAAGACACTGTCCCTAATAGATTGTCGCAAGAATAACATCTCTCGCGATTCGCACTCTCTGCACGACCCGGTGTCTTCTGCCGTCGTTCCCCCCATTCTCATCGCCGCCTGGCTATTTCGCTCTATGCCGCTTCCGCCACGATTGCTTTCCTTACCAACAGCCCTATCTATCATTGCCACTTAATTTAGGCGAAGTCAAAAGAGTGGATAAGATGTTGAAACGATCAGGAATGGGTTACCAACGTTGCGTCGTCCAATTTCGCTGCATCTAGACGTGATAGCGCAGCGAGTCCTGCTGCAGCGTCGATTGCAATGATGGCAGTGACGACGCAAGGAACATGCGTTAAGCGGAAAGGACAAGGATTCTAATTGACTTCGCAATGAAGTTTGAATATGATGAGCAAACATTCATAATCTTTGATGGCTCATATCATAGCGGCGACTGCGCTCTCAGAACAGTTACAATGTTTTGATCATATGTGTATGGCGACTTGTATGGGAGTTCCGTTTCCTTTCACTACCTTTCTGAACGAAGATTCTTTTTTTTTAGATGTAAACGTGTTAGGAGCAACTGTGTTGAATTAAAAGAGAACCCATCGTTTGTTCGCGCATGAGTGAAGCACTGACGGAATGAAATGAAACTGATGCTACGTGTAGGAACGGGAAGGACGTCGATAGGTTTGGGTGAGGCGATTTTTTTTTTTATAGACAGCTGCGCTGGCATGCTGAGGCCTCGCAGTAATTGATGTGCAGCGGGACTTAACTAGCAGAAGTTGAGAGAAAGGGGTTACTTTCTCATAGCCTAAGGCAATATGATATTTCCCGCGTCGCTATGTGAATATGCTTGTTCCGACGGTTACTCTGGCGTTCGCACCCGTTATGTGGCCATGTGTTATTGGCCCTAGTATTCCCATTAATAGTAGTCGCGGTGATACCTGCCCTATCGTACGTAGTGGTAAGAAACGTGCAGTTGTTCAACACGTCTCCCATTCTCTCGTATCTAATGCTCTTCGAAAGGTACGGGAAAAATGAGAGGGAAATGAGTGAAAATGTGGGGAACTACGTTTTGGGAAGCTTGTCTCCATCACCTTCTCCCCCGGCCTTTCCCCCATGAAAAAGTAATAAGAAAATACAGAACGAAACTGCAGAAGATATGCGGTGCTTGCAAGGTTGGCTGGTAATGATGGTCGTAACTGATAGACTAAACTGTGCCTACCGCCTCCCTGCTTTTTCGTAGAAATAAACCAAAGATTCAACGTCATCACTACACATTGGGCAACATTGTGCGAAACTCGCCAATCCTTTGCTACGAGCAAGCACCCCGATGGGTTACGACAACGACTGACTTCAATGTCTATGCGCTTGTCGTTGTCAACGTCCTGGCTCGGTCTAGTCGAGCCCTTTCCATGTTCCATCTACGGGTCGCTCTCCTTTAGCTTTCTCTCACTCATAAACACTTACGTACACAGACACGCTCATAGAGACCTAGACCACAATTTGTCGGACTGAACTATCTCGTGCCGGGTGCTCGCCAAACGTCACCCAGCGTTTTTATCAGATAGGCAAAACCGTTTACCGCCGAAACGTCAAGGATGATTTCCACCGGAAAAGAAGAGTCCTCGCAGTAGCGGATTGTGTCTTTATTTATGGGCAGGGCATAGGTTGTGTGAGACGGGTGCTCTAACAGAGTCTCTCATAGCTAGTAGAACCATCCGTGTCACGTGCCATAAAAACGTTACGCGACAATCGCCGTTTGTGGGTGCCAACGTTAGTCATGCCCCTCGATGTGGGCGGTAAGGCACGAGGATATTTTGACGGTTTTTTTCTAACGTACCAGTTTCCCTTTATATATATATCGTTTTGCTGGGTGTGAAAAAGCGATGAAAGACAGTCATAATGAAAATGAAAACGTGGTATAAAATTTGCGATACGTATGGTATCATCGCTAACAAGTGCAACGAAGTGCGCGGTGGTCACAGTCGGTGGAAACATAGGTAATGAAAAAATATAACCAACTTGCTTAAATGTCTAGCAACACAATCAGGTACGACATTGTATACTACAACCTGTCTGCCTCAGTTTGAGGTTGCTGCAGCTGTTAAGGCGCCAATGGTATGAACTCAAGGAAAGATTCCTTTTGGTCGTATAAGACGCGAAGATCGTAAAGCATACATCTTTGCTCATCGATATACAAATCCTTAATGTGTGGTACCGTACTTGGTCTGCTTCCTCTTGATTTTTCAGCTGTTACTAGCTAATCCATTCTGTCTGATAGCATATACTATGTTTACATGGATGTTCTTCCGCGAGCGTGTCGAAGAGGAGGAGATCACCTTATTGGAGTTCTTCGGCGAAGAATACGCAGCCTACCAAAAGCGAGTAGCGACAGGCCTGCCATTCATAAAGGGGTTTAAGATGGAGTTATGATTGATGATCCGGGACGAGGAGGACTCACTCAGGTAAGGGCGTAAGCCGTAGCCTTGTAATAAATGAATATTTCATTCGTAAATACAATAGACATATCTTTCACTGGAGCTCGGATGACGAGGAAACGACAAGAGTTGAAACTATACTGGATTCACTCGGGTAAGGTACGAGGAGACCTTATTGTGAGTTCCTTGAACTATTTTCAAGGGTTAAGGGTACAAACAACGTTATATTAAAAAAAAAACAATTTTTATTAACCGTTATGCCGCTCTGAAGATATTATTTCGGTGTGACTAGGATTCATCAGCTGTTGACGTTAAAGACCTGGTTCATTTGTTTACCATTTTGTGATTGATTTTCAGTTTGCCCACATTAGGTCGCTACATCAAGTTTTAGCGGATGACGAGATTTATTACATGGCTTCTTGCACACAGAATCTCACCATTATTTATAGCAAAATCAAAAATCCTAAAGCTTTGAACTCAATCAAATTCAAACAAGTAATAACAAATTCAAAGAAGTAATAACTCATTGATGTTATTATATATTCAACTGTTTTGTGTTGTTTGCCGTAATTGATTATCTTTACGCGTTATAATAGGCGTCCCCTATACGCTGCATCTTCTTCCTCACCACGTAAGTTTTGACTTTCATGCACCGCCAATGATTTGTATTTGACTGATTTCGCTAATTTGTATTTGTTCGACCATGTTTGTATGTTGTTTGTTTGTTTGTTCCAGATATGAAAATCAAGAACTTCGTTTTTGAACAAATTTTCAGAAATGCGGATTTAGGCCTTTTCCGATTTCTACATCAATGCAATCAAAAATTGTAGAATGTACAGCCCAGATGGAGGGACTATGTGTTCCAGCCTAATCCTATTTACTTCCAATCCTAATACTTTAAACGGCATCGGCTACCGTATTCCTCAGATATAAGTCGTTACGCTCATATATAGTATGCAATTTATGTTACTATAGGGCTAATTGTATAGTTACACTGTAACATGTAGGTAATGGCAAAGAAATATGACATTTATGTAGTAAGTATACAGCATTCACGGCAAAAAAAAAAAGATTATCTATAGATATTACTATCGAGTAATAATAATATATTTCAACGATTTACTCAGCTCGATATTCGACATAATCTATCATTGTTATATCGCAGGCACTGCTAACAGCCGCAATAATTGAGTTCGTATCACAGATTTTATCTTGACAAAAACTGGAAAGCTCTATTGGTGTTTACTATCATTATATGTATCCAGAGAACGAACGTATTTTAAAGCGAAGCCGTTTCGGCTCTGAAGAACATACGTTGAGAAAAGCCACTGACTGGACTTCTAGCGGTTCCTATGGTCGTATCAAATACTTGTTTGACATGTCTATTGATACCGACTGCACGATAGAAATTAGGCTATCCCTATTTTTCTGCTTTTTTTTTTTGCTGTGAATTTGACCTTCGCTGTTTCAGCAATAGTCTTGGCGTCATATGTTTATGACTACGGGGAAAAAATTGATCCCAGGACGCTTGAATTTTTATAGGTATGATATTAACAGTAATAAGTATATTAGGACACGTATGAATAAAAAGTGTATATTAAATGTGCTAGTAAACTTAAGTGAGAACTTTGAATCACCACCTCTAAGTTTCTTTTGTTTTCATTTAATTACGTTTCGATATATTGTTACATTTTATTTGTTTGATTTGTGCTGCCGGGGTTAAAATGTCTCAGGGTTATAGTATCAGCCGAAATGTTTTTCGTTTTGACATTCAATATACTTACATTTCATTGACTAGATGGTGTAATTGATCTTTACTGAAATAGGACTACAATGAATAAACCCGTAGTATCTGACTGCATTTGACAGAGAAATCCCCGAATGTTGGAATTGAACCCGCGAATTCGAGATAAGAAACCCTTTCGTTTACGGAATGATATAATATAAAGCAGCAGTTATCAGACTGCTAGAATATAAGACGTTGCGAGAACAACGTTATCGTACATACCACATACAATTGTGGCGCAGGAGTAACCATGGAAAATCATTAGATATTCGGTTTTAATCCCACAAGGCACTGTTGAACCTTAGGCAGGCGTATGCCTGGAGATATATGTCTAAGGGGTGGACTAAGTTTATACGTAGAGTCCTTTCTTTAATTGAATAGAATGGAATGGAGTAGGCTAAAATGTGCGTTTTATTGAAATGTATGAAACTCTTAAAAGTACCTGTAATTTGCCGCTGTTATGAATGAAATACAAAACGTCCCTATTTCTCTTTGTAACGAAAGAACATTGGCCAACATTGACGGCTCTGAAGGGACGGACCATTGGTCTCCTTAGACTTGATGAACCGGCTGTTGTAGGATGGTCCAGTTCAAGATTGAGATTGAGCAGTCGCGTGCACCGTTGAAACACATTTACGTTGTGGCAACAATTTCAAGATGTCCTGTTAGTATATTTTGTATGGATAGGATAACTGGACTGGTGGCCTGCGGCTAAAAAATTATGCTGAACATGTTTCAAGCACTTCATCGATCTTCGTCGAAGGAGTTGCCAATCAACGGCAAGCAAAAGCTGTCATTAGAAAAAATGTTTGCTTTAAAACGTCACAAGATTTAAATGTTTCACATTAACACGAAATTTTCATTTTCCCAAACTACTTCAGAAAAGTCTTCCGAATTATGGTTGAATAGATAACTGTAGTAAATTCAACTAATCGGCATCAGTGTATAAATTTCTTGGGACATCCTATATATATATATGTATATTTATAGTTTTTTATCCTTATATATCATGTTATAAATATCCATCTACTAAACTCGTCTCAAGGATTTAAGTAAACACCATCACGAGGATGGAAATACACATATATATATACGTCAATTGTTGTCAGTCAGATTCAGAATACGATATTATGCCAGTAGCATTTAGTATCGATCTGAAATTAGCTGTCCGGATTAAGAGAGCATGATTAGCGCATAGATTGGTGCGGCGTTGTTTTCCGTAGAGCAAACATGTCCGGTATGACTGCTAAGCTCACTGCTACAGCAGGTTGCCCTTTCGCACTCGTAAACATGCTCCAGCCTTTTTGTTTCATTGTACTTAACCGGGTTCACGCAGTCTACCTCTAACCTCTCCTTTTTTTTAAGCGACCGAATGTCCTTTTCACCCCTCCTTAAATTAAAAGAGTAGGAAGTAGCGTCCGGTCCAGCTTAACATAAAATCCTTCTTGCCGACGAACGTGCGGTATGGCTACTCGAGTTGCCATCGTGGAGATTACTCAGTTTCGGTCTGAGAATATGTTCGGGGCATCCAGGCTATAGCAAAAGAGGTTGTGGCCATGATAGATTAAGCGAAAACTTGTTTAGTAGTGAAAAACGGTGGAAAAAACGTCGATATCAAGCGCCCCCTGTCAGAGACTAGGAGGCAGGCATTCCTACACGACTTTAGCAATTCATGAAATAAGCGAGTTGTTCGAAGCGAGGTCTTGTCTGTTTTTTGGGGGGTCAAAAAGAAAATTCACTTTAAAAGCATTGCAGGCAAAAAGGTAACGCGTTTAGCGTGTACACCATTCTGGGTTAATCAAAAGTTCGAGGCTTGTGCACGTAATGGACGGAACGAGCATCCCGTAGCGGCAATGCTAGAGGTAACACTGGCGATTCACCAAGGCCCACATTATGTTACATTGCGCGTACTTGTCACATCGTGAAGGTCTTCTTGTTCAAAGCGCACCGTGAAGAAGTGAAGTATTTACTACAGCTAATGGAAGCTCAGTAAGTCATCCTATTCATGTGCGTATGTGTGTATGTGTATTTAATGCAGTACACGGTCCCCTGATAAAAAGTGCTTGGTTACCAACTAAGGGCTTAGAGGAGATCGGCTGGGCTAACAACCCATAGGACGGAGCTCTGTACTGTGTTCGAATATTGACTGGGAACAGGGTGAGAGTGGTGGAGATAGCAACTCATTACTAGAAGACGCTAGCCAAGTGAGTGGCGCAACGCCGCTACTGATGGGTCTGCGTTCTCCTAACGCCGTTCACCTCTTTTTCTTTCTTTCGCTCTGTTCTCTTAGTTTTCTCATTTGCCCTTTAGAGCAGTAGGACTGCTTCCCAAATTGCCACTTTGTCCCTACGTCCGATAGCAGTGTTGGGCAAGGGGAAAAGAAGGGCTACACGTCTTTACTTATGTGGAGTCGGACGGGATTGACCGGCAGGCTCACCAGCCAGACGGCGAGCAAAAGGGTGAGACGATAAAAGTAAGGGGGTTACAAGAAGAAGTTGACGGGCCGAATACAGGGAAGATGGCTGCGGAGGAGCCGTGGACTGAACAGGGCACCCCATCTGAACTCTGCGCTCCGTCCACGCTGGAGTTGGGACAGCAGAGGTGGCAGACGTCACATTCCTTATTAGATTTTGCCTTGGGCGCTGGTACATCGCAATGCGCCTTCCCGTCTATTTGGCTGCGATTCGATGCTATTTCTGAGCACAATCAATATGCGCGGCTTCTCGGGAAAGCACTGGCGGCCACAAACATTTTGTACTTCAGACGGAACATCCTCCTGTTCGTGCCCCAATAGCCCTGGCGTTTCAAATAAGCTCTATGCATTACGTTCGCACACGCGGAGCCTGGCTTTTTGGCCTTCAGTATGAGTGGCACTACTGCTGCAAGCCTAACCCTATTCCCTCAAAAAGCGCTGAAGCAGCAATGTCTTAGCGTCATGTTTGCTAATGGTTGTAGTGGTAAACTGACGCTTGTTCTGTTTTAGACACAGATTTTGTTCGACGACGCCAGAAAGTCTAGAATGCCGCAAGTAGGCTACGACCTCCTTTCTGCCATTAAAAACGGCAACCCAAGAGCCTGCTATGGTTTGCTTTCAAGCTTCGCCTTGATAACTTGCCGTAAAATTAGCGCAAATATTTTCCTGATACTATATATTCTGGTAATGCAGCTTTTGTTGGACGGATCGATTTTGCGTCAAATGTGTGACAGGTGTTCAGAGACGAATCCATAGGCTTCACGTGCAATATATGATATTCTTCAAATACGCCCACAGAGACAGTCGCCAACATCCTTAAAGCCAATAACAGAATTTTCACAGCTAGAAGTAGATACATTTGACATACTGCTGGATTTAGAGTATGTAAAACGTCGGCTAGAATAGGTATAGAATGTAGGATTTCAAGAAGTATGAAAGTGCAACTAGATCCTGCTAATACCGGCATAGTACAAGCAGGTGTTATAGCTTCTATCAGCACGTTACTTCCGCTACCGGCGCAGGCTATTTCTTTTAGGCCACTTCTTTTGTCTGTGATTGTTGTTGATAGGACAAGAGTATCACCCCTGACACCCTTTCAATGTCGATGTACCCTGGACACTCTTCATTCGTCCTCAATCTAGCCCGGCTTGAACAATACTAGTAAAGGCATGTAATTGAATAAGATACAACGCTTGACTGCCATGACAGCAGCCATCGAACAGCAGACGATAGCGTGTTACTGATCCTTTGAATGCCGTGCCTTAACTGCTAGCTCGAAACGCTTCTCGTACATTCAGCAGTTCGACAATCGGCCTTATCTTCAACAAAACAAGAGCGAAGGACACTTATAGGCGCGTAGATACAAGCAAAATGCTGATTTGTACCTACTTAGCACATTCGTATACATAGAGACAGTACGATTGTTATCGTTGCCACTACTGCTGATAAAGGTGATGAAGGCAAACATGACTCAGTTTAAGATATTTGAAGTGCCTGTTAATGAGCTATGGACTCAAGCATGAGGATATCGATGTAGCGACGTTCAAGTTACGCATTTCAAACATCTATATACCTAGCACTCTCTATTTGTATCATCTATCAAGAAAAATGTACAAATGTTTTTTTTTGGTCAGCTTTAAATTGAAATTCGTTAAAAATTGAAATATCGCATACCGCTGTTTAGATACGATTGTAACAAGCGGCTGATTCGTAAGGATATGGAAGAACAGACATCTAAACGTCCTGGTACAATTGTATCGGATATTCTACAGCGATTTGTCAGAAGCAGTGAAAAGCCTTTCGGGTCAGATGCGTTTCCAATTGATTGCCTTATCACGTATTATAATAACAGCCCTTATTAGAAGTATTGTATTTTGTGGACGAGCGGCATTCATGACGGCAGGACACAAATCGGTAACGAACTAATTTAGGAACAAAATTGTGCTAAAAATCAATTTGAATGAAACTAATCAACCAACACCAAAGCATACATATTCTGTCTTAAGCCCAAAACAACAATATTAACAGAAATTGAATAATCTCTTTTTGTTATTGTCATTCTTTGAGGGAGAAGGCTCAGGATCGTTTATTACTTTGGAATGAGGTACAATTTGGACCCTTTGTAGGTTTAAATTTAAGCAAGCTTCCTTAAGTAAAAAGCTCTACATATACATATTCTCCAGCGTTCATGCGGAAACATTTCATGGCCGTCTCTATCGACGACAAATTCAAACTTATATTTCCCAGTACTATCAACAACGAACTCGTATAACAACCCTGCTGTAACAACAAGTCGCTGATCGCTTAACCCCATTCTGCACTTGAAAATGAATGTTATCTCCCGAGTCTCGCATTCCCAGTATGCTTACTTACACTCAGATTGATACTGTAGATTTGTAAAGCGGCCACTAAGTCCTTAGGCATGAAAAAGTTGGTTCAGAGTTGGACACGTGGTTACCTAGAATACACCTGATCAGCCTTCAGATACTGCTAATAGACGTTGCGGCCGGATTTTGTTTTACCATGAAATGAAGCGCGTTCAGCCTCGGCTTCGAACCCTACATGTCCTCAACTCTAACAGGCAAACACGTTAGCACTGTAGGATAACGAAAGTAGATCTGATACGCTGCGACCTCACTAGGCGACGCTGGAACGAATAGATTTTCTACCTATATCTACGTATTGCTGCAATTAATAGTAAGCAGCCTGGTTTTGACGTCCCAGAAGCGTATAACTGTTGAACTGCTCTTCTCGAACAGAGCCTAGTACTATATAAGCCTACCACGTTACTGCCAATGTAAGCTGCACGTTGGATCAAGCAGCCAGCCACCTGGTCAAAGAGAAAGCCTGACATATTATTGCAACTGCGCTGTGTGTGAGGTATTCGATACTGACAGTCAATCTGAATGGCGTTAAGGTGTTGTAAAGATGGATGGGTAGGACTCTGGCCGCTAACTCGGATCAGGAAAAGTGGCTGGAGTATAACGTTGGCTGGTTCTGGCCTTTGTTGTTAGTTGCTGTTATCCATCTGTTCGCTTGCATCTTGTGTGTACGGTGCATGCTGTGTTCTTCCACTGGCTACTCTAGCTGGTGGAGCCGAAGTTTGGATAAGCAAGCAATTCGAGCCGAACCGACTGCCACAAATTCGACATCATGCCCTAGGTTCTGATATGCAGAGCTTCACGGATGAGAAAGTTAAATGATGCATGCTTAGTCGGAATGAAAAGGTAAAACCACACCGACGACTAAGGTAAAGGGAAGTAGGTATAAAGGGCTCTTAACACTGAAGTTCGCCATTCCTTGGAACATGCATACGGATCCAAGTACGTTCTCAAGCATTGCAGTAAGCGATGTTTTTTGCGCCGTACGTTGATTTTTTATGATTCACCAGTGGAGACTAACTGATTTGTTCGGCCAACTTGGCCTTGAGTGCAATTGGCCTTAGCCGACACGGTGTGTATTTGCATGTGTGCGTATGGTAAGTTGGTATTTCATTTCGTCGTCGACCATGCTGATTTTAATGTCTGAGTTATCTTTGGAAATTATCGTAGATGTCTCGAGGACGAGATAAATGCGGCGGCCCAGTGGAAGCTAACCCAACCTATAGCCACATAACAGCCACACACACCCACAGAACGTCAGTACTCGTTGAAACCGTCCCTTACGGGACACTACTTGACCAATGGGGGGCTAGATTCGCTCAACGCAGCGGTGCCTCCAGGGAGACAAAACAACCTCAGCGAACAAAGGCAAGACGCCGCCAAAAAAATCACCAACCCATCACAAGCTTGTTCCTCCGAAGATGCACATACCCACATAGAAGAAGCGCATTCGTGGAGGCGAAGGGGCAGGAAAACACAACGGCTGCCCCCAGGAGGACTCAGGAATTTCAAGAGCACCCGGCAGCGACCTACTACTGTCTCCTCGCGCTCAAGGCCGGTCGCTGCCGCCTACTCTTGTTCCCATCATCTGAATTCCTCTTTATCTTGTAACGGAATAGAGGCCTAGTGTGGATCGTAAGGGCGGACTCACAGAAGATCCAAGCGAATACGAGCGGAAAGCGAGACAAGAGAGGGTGGCGAACCACTAGGAAAAGGGCGACAAGTTACTGCAAAAAGTGAACAAGGGGCGGCGGAAAAGAACGGAAGGGGCAAGGACAAAGCCAACTAGAAACGGGCACAACTCACTGCACTAGGCTGCCACAGTCTTTTCTTGTTAGCTTGGGAAGACTTTTGGTCTTTCCGCCCTCGAGTAGGTTGCTGTTTCCCCGATGCCATGTCTGCTAACGCTGCTACTGCTGCAGGCCGCATTAGCGTTACCAGCGGGAATGAAGTAGGCCTCTGCTCCGGGACTTTGGGGAACGGAAGGTGGGGACGACCTCGCCAGGCGAGTCAGTGGCAGTCAACGCCAGAAAAATGCTACCACGGAAGAAAAAAGCCGAGTATTGCCAGCTAAGTGAGGGGCAGAGCGGAATGGGGATTAGACCCCCCCCCCCCCGTTGTTTCCTCGGAAAGAATCAATCGACGCTCGAGAATTCGAATGGTGCTACACTATGATATAGTGGAGGTACAGTCAAGATAGCAGCGGACTGCCGAACTAGCCGTGGGGGCTTGAAATAGATTCGAAATAAGCCGCAGCAGACTTCAGGCAACGTTAACAAAAAAAAAAAAAAAAAAACTGGTTACAATCACTTATGAAAAACGTGCTTGCCATTATCCAACCTTTTCTAGTTGGCAGGACTGGAAGGCCGCCGAACGGCGAAGACACTGTGCCTTAAAACAGGCAGCGGAGACATGCTGACTCAATTCCTTAAAGCCGCCGACCATGACGATGGCATTGACTGTGGAACAACCCTCTAACAAACGGTTCAGCGGAACAACCCAAGGGAACGTAGAGTATATGATCAGCGCATTATGTGAATCCAGTTGGGGGCTTGGGTTGCTGTGCAAAGCGTCGACCGTATTGCTTAGAAACTTATTTGTGCTACTCCGATCGAATCTCGAGACCTGCTAGGTTACAGGAGCCTCCGGAACCCGAGGCAAATGGCGGAATACGATAGTCCAAACAAGCTCGCTAAGACCAACCATTTACGATCCAACGCTAATACTACAATAGTTGGGAACGCTGACGGAAAACATTGGTCCATCCCAGTCGAACGACGGGACGCTTTCATGCTGTGCTAACACACAGTGGAATACTAGTTACAATGGTTAGCGCAATGATATTAGTAACGAGAAATAATAGGAAGGTTGTAGAGTGGTCGAAGAACTATAGCAGACGCAACCGGGAAATCGCCACTCTCTCATAAAATGACTGATACAAATACGAAAGTGTGGCGCAAATGATGCCACAAACAAGAAGATGCTGAGCGGAACGACGAAAACGGGAACGTACGCAGAAAGTGCAAAAAGCATAGAAAAAGAGACGGGATAGACAGATGGACAAAAGGACATGCGAAAGGTATATTCAAAGTAAAGAATGACTAGTGCGGCAAAGGAAAGAATTGTTTAGCCATAGTTGTTGCTGCTATAGCAATAATAAAAAAAAAATAGAGAACATAAGCAGTCAGTAGAGATGGTGCGAAGACTTCTTCTAAAAGCAAAATACTAGTCAGCGTCCACCTTTTTGGCATCGTTTCACACCGGATTAAATGTCTGTACCCGCATAAAAACGTGTGTAATAGGAAATATAAATGCCGCGATAAGGAAATTTAATTGAAAGCCTTTCACTCATTTATATGCGTATTATTTGAATATCGAATGAAATTCGTTGGTTCGTTTAGTCCTGTCAGTAAAGGTCGCTAACGCAGGCCACATGCAGTAAAAAATGTCTGTGTGTTGCGGAGGCGAATGTCCTGAGAGATATTAACATCACTGAAATGTCTTATAAATTCGATTAACGTCAACACGTCAGGTTTTCAGTTCTTTACAGGTATAAGTTCACCAATTATGCATATACATATATGTATATATGTCTACGAGAATGGCGTAGTTTAGTCACATATATATCTAATTATTTTCTGTGTTTAAAATGAACGAAATCTTAATAATGAAAAGAGCAGCTACTATTTAGACTGTTTGATACAACCAAAATGCAGAGAATATGCCTACAGCACAAACTATTAAGCAACACGCTTTTACCTGTACTTTTTCATTGTTTTCACCGCTGTCGCTTGTTTAGGATGTAGCAATGGTAGCCAGCTCACGTACTTATTTCATTTCTCTGATTCATCCGTTGCACAGGGATATCTGGGAAAGCGAGCAAAAGCTCATGGAGGGAAGCTGTAAGGTTTGCCAGGAATCGAAAAAACAGAAGACGTTACAAAAGCGAGGCTATCAGCATAGCCGTCCTCACCCCCATCCGAAGCTGGCTGGATCTCGGCACCCGGATTTAGGTCAACAGGTTGGACCCTTGCCGCCTATGGCATTGGCAACAGCGGGCGAGCCGGCTGGTTGGCTTGGGACCAGTCTTCGTGGTAATGGAGCAAGCGAAGGTGGCAGAGGTTTTCGCAAGTTTTCGTCAGCCCATCATGAACACCAGCACACGTACCAACATTCGTCACCAGCACAAGTTCAGCACGAGCAGCGCCATCTACATCATCATCAACAGCAACAAGCCCAGATGACGCCTCAGCTGATCGGGCCGCCACGAGCGAGTTCCCTTGGCCCGTCGCAATCATCACACATGTTACCATTTTACCCCAATGCAGCCATGCAAGCCAGGTCAGGAAGTTCGGTCAATTCATGCGGTGAGTCCACTGGAAGGTTTCGTACTGAACCCGGCGAACAATGTCAGCTTTTTGGCCCGACTGATCCCACTACTGCTAACAGCAGTACCCCACCAAGCCCAAAACTATTAGAGTGCCAGCCGTTTTACGGATCCTCGAAGTACAATGTAACATGTCGAAGTGCGAACGATCACATGGACGAGGAGCACACGGAAGATGACGCGGAAACGGAAGCACTCATGTCGGCACAAGACAGAGATGACTCACATTCACACAACATCCTGATCCGCGATCACGAGCAAATGACATCGATACCGCCCATAATGGCCGTTCACCAACAACATTTTTTCGACGTCGCTAGCCACCCTGATACGATAGGCGGTGTAAACAGGTTACAACCGAGCTGGACTGTGTGGCCCACTTGTTCACAGAACGGCCTTGCTAGCACATATGGCCGTGGGGCAGTGCCCCTTGGCACGCCGGCAGTCTTCGGCAGTGCAATATCCTCGGCATCGACAACCAATAATTCAGACAGATCAATGGACACCGTCATTCAAAGCTGTAGTGCAAGGCTTGCGTCAACTAATCCAAGCAGATTGCTCATTGCTGGCAATAATCACAGTCATCATTTTTTAGCGTGGGCACGGGGCCGCAGTACAACCAGTATGAGGCTGGCCGCAATGCGCCAGCGCGGTCCCGTGATTACGATCCGTGAAGCTGAACAGCACAACCAGCCACGAAAGCATCGATGTGAGCGAAAAAGGGACGCAGAACGCTTACTCCGTCAGGTCCTGCAGTCGAAGACAGCGTTGACCACGTATACAACATGGAAACAGCAACACTGCCACCGTGAAAGTGAGCCGCAGAGCCAACATTGTCTGCAACAACAGCAAAAACAGCCACAGCAACGGGTGCAGTTAGAAGAACCCGGGCAGCACATCGAGCTGAACGAACTTAGCGCACCCCGTTTCCACCTGCAAGAACTGTGCCCACAGGACATTTATAATACGAGTGCAGTCTGTTCTGTGTCAGGAATACCCCACCAGGCTGAGCGGTACCGATGGAGACGGTGGAAGCGACGGCGAAGGCGACAGCGCGTCGGTCCCATCGAGTCAGGTCCTATCAGAATCAATAGGACACGATTATATGACCACAAGGAAACTTTACAAGGGGATGAACAGGTTTCGATTGCGGGACCTTCTCAACACGAATCTTGTCCATGTTGTGCACATCGACTTGCGTGGAGCTTTTGCACTGCCAGCGTTACGGATTGCTCACGCGCTCATCAACTGGGTATTGATGTAGCGATTGAGCAAATCTGCGGTACAAAAGTAAGCGGGTAAACCAGAATCTAATGCATGTTAACGTATGCACACATGTGACCGTACGCAGTAATTTTAGAATAATTTTTTTTGACGTATATCCAGATCGGTGCGTCTATGCGCTCGCATATAATTTACCTGTTATGTAAGTTGAAAGCTTATGAATGTAAATTTATTTCTGTTTCTCTTTTCTACTTGTTTTTGTGAAACGTCCTTTTTCAGGAAGCTCCTACCAGTCGTATACACCAGCCGCGGACAGCGGCAGCGACGCAAACCCTCTTGAGTGATCATCTCAATCAACACTCAGCGACACTGCGGAAAAAAAATTCTTCCCTGCTGCCTGTAGTTCCGGCTGCAGTTCCAGTAGCGACGTGCATTAGTAAGGCCGGCGAGGATGGCATTGTTCAGGTGACCACTATGGGCCTAAAGCGATTTTGGCGACGCGTTGGCGTCACTAGACTGACCTCTTCAGTGCCTCCAGATTCGTCTGAGTCTGATCATATGACGGTCGTTCCAACGCTGCCTCAACCACACCAGCCCGTCGTCGGTCTCCAGCGGTTGCCAACGATTCTTGCGCCGTCACTCGTAGCACGTCTGCTGCACGCGGGACAGCGTTCCCGCGTTGAGTTCGTCTGACCCTGTCCGAACGGGGGCGCCGGCAGCATACGAAATCGCTCCGCAGTTTTCGACGTCCACCAGCATTCGTCGCTGTCACCTCGTTTTGTGCTGTACGGCACAAACGATGATGACGATCACGACCGCGACGATATATATATCGAGAGGTCAGACAAGCAAGAGTTCTGTCGCATGAGTGCCCTCAATTACCGAAATTTCTCGCTTTCTGACTACTGACCGTTTGATACGGCCATACCGAGCCGGTGCAGATTGATGTCTAATGCAGAAGATAGATGACAACGTGCGCTGTTTAACAGTATATACTGGTTCATTTATACCAAGCCGCATTGTCAGCCGATTCCTGTGCCAGCAGCGTAATGACCGCCTTTAATTATTGCTAACACATAATTACTATAATAATACAGACTCGTGCATCTGCACGAAACACATAGGGCAGGCCCACAAGTCGCCTCCCGGAAAGCGCGCACAAAGCAATTAGACTCACGCTTGTCTGCAGCAGTTATTGGTAAACAGTGACAGAGACGATAAAACGGCCGGCGGCAGTAGAGTGATGATCGAATGCGAGGAAACCTACTGTATTAATAACATATTATATTGCTTTGGTAATGAAAGACAATAATGCATGGGATCGTTAACGATATTAAACATGATACGTGAACAGAAAAAGCGGCCACAGCAGCTGATCGACCTCGAAAGTAAGGCGTCCGGTAAGAGCACGTATATGTCAGAGTAATATACATATAGAGAGAGAGAGTAGGACGAGATCCAAAATTCGAATGGGAACAGCACGATATTATAGTAATTTATTACTACCACGACCACTACTGATGGTGTGCCCTTGTACGTATCCATTGTGTGAGGTTCACGTCGCCAACGATACGGAGCAACTTATAAAATCGTCTACTTATTTATGGATTACCTAAGCGTTCTTTATCCTATCACCGAAATGTATTCGGGTTGATTGAGCATGCTCCCTTACCGAGAAGCGATTACAAACGGGAAAGGTTGAACGTGAGGCAAAACTGCTGGATCTAGAATGGCAAACAAGGACAGCGCTCCCGCGTTAGAGTACGCCTACCGAAGAAAAAATATTATTCATCGGAATCTCTTTTCGCATTATAAAAACCAACATTCTCGTCACAACAAAAACACAGTAAGATCTCGATTTACAGCCGTTGTGCAGAAGCGTATAATGTGCTTCGGCTTATTATCAATAAAGTCAATTTTGTTTTATTTATAACATTTTGGTACTATTTCAGCTTTATCAAGCTTCCGCCCGGAGCAATTCTGCAACTACTTCGTCTACCAGAAATTGTAGAAACTCAGTTTTATCCATTATCAATTGAATGCTACAAACTTCGAATCTGTACATATGGCGTGTACAATACTGATGCTACCTTGCCATGTCTGACGCTAGTTCTCATTTACATATCTACAAGCAACCAAATACTAGGTGATAAGAGGAATTCAATAAGTTAGCCTTACGTATGATATCACAATATTTGTGCTGTTGTAGTACTTTTCGTTTTGCAGATTGCTTTCTTCCAATATACGGCGTACACTTTTATCACAACCAGTTCCAATATGACTACGTCTGAGTACCCGTATGAGAAATGGCTTTGCCAGTTTGAATAGTGCGCTTTGTTCTCTGTTTGTATTTACAACTATTGCCGTGATAATATTGAAGGTACGGACTGCTACGGGTGGTGCTTCTGCTTAGCTTGCTTTAAGCTGTGCGACAGAGGACTGCGTCATTGACGTCCTGATAGCTAAGTATAAACGTCTCTCGTGCCTTTAAGAGCGTCGCATCTCAATCTCCCTAACCTTAACTCCAGTATCCGCGCGGATCAAAAGACACCCCTTACTTAGTCACCCACGATTGCTTTGCCGTTGCGGCTGGGACGCCGGCACCACCATCATTAACCTGCCAGTGGGTTTTGCGTATGGCAGCACTAGCAGACTTAGCAAGCTCACACACTTTTGTTTTAAGCTCGGGATCCAAAACGACGACGAATCGTCCGTCCGTCCTAAGACAAAGACGGCTGGACTGCTAACAGCAATGAACGAGGCCAGCGAAGAAAGCGTGTTTCTTCGATCAAGTCAGGGCCAAAGCTGCGAGCCGTGGAGGTTGCTCTTGCTGCTACTACAGCGACTGCCTTGTTGTGTCCGTAATGTATGCGCCACAGGCAATCGTAAGCTTCATACGAAGCGGTTTGGGTGGACCTCTCAGACCTGCTTAGACTGCGGACATAGGTTAGCAAGGGGTGGCTAGTGAGTAGTCGGCTGGTTACCCCATCTGATCCCCGTCTTTATCGCTTCTTCACTGTTGCTTACGCGCCGCCAATACCAACTATGTCGGCACCACCGCTAGCCACAACGACGACGACCGTTAGCGCCAATGGTAAGTACATGGCGGTGCCTGGTGGATGGAGCCGGCCTGGTCGGTGCCTGCTTGAAGGTTGCTGGTTAGGGCCTTCTTGGTCGGTCCTGGCTCTGCCCGCCCATCTGGGCATGTCTGTCCCTTTCTTTGAGAGGATCCGCTCCTTGCCTTAGTTTTTCCTTGTATCACAGCCCAGCAGCCCATACCCTCCCCGACGGTTTGGCTGCGATGATGACGATCGGGCCCGAAGCCAGGCTCTGCGACCAGAGAGAGGCCCTGCTGCACAGTGGGTGCTAGTGCAGCCCACGTCGACCCAGCTGTGGCGGGGTCGACGGCTTCGGCAGTATCCGACAGCTGCCAGGTCGCTCTTCACTGACATAGCATGCCAGCAACTGAAGGGCGGGGCCAGTCCTATGTAGATGCCTTCTTACCTACATACCTCGCCCCCTATCTCACTTCAACATGCCCCCGCCCCAAGCGATTTTCGCAGCAGTGTATGAGCGAGCTCATCAAGCGGGCTTGGCTGAGCAGCACAAACACGGAGGGATAGAGTCTTTCGTAACTGCTACGCGGCTGGCCGCTGACGAAAGGCCATGAGGATTTCGATGAGCCGTACGGCTCTCAGCCCCGCTTTTGCGATGTGCAATCGGCGGACAGAGGGATAAAGTTTTACCTGTACAGCCCTCAGTTACCACATATTCATCCCTGAAGACTATGAAGCTTTTTGCTAGTCCTATCTTGTCTATACAAGTCGCTCACCTGCTGGCTCGCTTGGAGTCTTGCTGTGTTCTAAGCCGCACCGCGGATGTTCTCCTCTCATTAAACCACCTATGGGAAAAGAACATGAATGGAGATTAGCCCCCAAGCTACAGCTTCGGTTCCCCTTTTGTAGCATAGCTGGGAGAAAGAGAAAGGTTTTGCCTTTAGTGCAATTGCGGCGTCATTTGCGTGTACGCACACCGGCCATTTCTTGACACCTTTATTGTTAAACGCTTACAGGACACACATAAAGCCCTTTTTTGCCTCAAGATCAGCCCCTGCAGCCGAGTTCTAATGCCATCCGCTCGGACATTCTCTATCCTAGGGAATTTCGCTTTTTTTTTGCCTAAACAACATAGCACCAACATGACCGACCTGTACTCAATTATGACTGTAATCTAAACCACACCGTTATGTTCATCTTTCTATTACTGTTTCCCGCTTCTGTCTTTACGCGTTCCCCCAGCTGCTACCGGAATAGTTCCAGTATCTTCGTCATGTCTGCGTTCTGTTCAGTGAGAAGTTTGCGGATTCTGTTTTTTTAATTCAGTAACAGCCACGACGTCTGATGATCGAAATCTGAAACTCGTAGAAGGACAACTTGATCTATTTTCAAAATTATCCTTTTAATCAAACTACCTTATAGAGTTAAGATTATGACATAAAAAGTGAACTAGCTTCGCTAATAGGCGTTTCTCAAATGCCGGCTTGACATATGATTTGGTACGTTCCAAGTACGATTCAGTACGTCTACTTATGTCGCATTTCGTTGACCTTATGCCCGTAACTAATATAATTTATATCCTGCAAGGCCCGCCTTCACCCTAGAAGAAGGTGCAACAATCAGGACTGGTTGTAACAGTACGTGCGACTGCTATTTAGTTACAGATATTCCACATAATGCCGTTAACTCTTGCTTGCTAATACCCAATACCCGGAGTTTTCCGTAAAAATGTGCCTTGATAAGAAATAACTGAGAGATCCACAGACGTGAGCTTAGTACAGAGAGATAACGTACGATAACACAATTGCTTGCTTCGTGTATGAATACGATGATAACTGCTGAGCATATACGGCCGATTCTCTAGGAAAGAAAAAGTCGAAAGTTTTAAGCCTACGACGTATTTCCGGCGTTTCGTTGTTCGTTGTCTGTTTTACATGACGGGAAAATTCGCTTCGAGAGCCCTAATTCTACTGCTATTGCTGCTGCTGCTGCTACTACGACTATAGATATTGGACACATAGAAGTTTTTCTTGAGCCTCAGATGGCGGATATGCACACATGAATGTTCGTTTACAAGAAATAACAGGCAAACCCAATAATATCAGAGAACAGCCTCTTTTCTCGTTAAAGAAACGGGTCGGGGCGTTAAGTGACAATCATCATGAGGAGGTTCCTAGTGACGTATGCCGATGACTTACAAATGCGCTGGAATTTTCCACCTCTCCATATTGAAGAGGGGGCAGCGAGGTACAACTACCAGCCGAGGTACTGCTGTGCGCTCGAGCTCGCAAGGAAAGCGTGCTCTGCTCAGACGATAATGCTAAGACAAAGACGTAACAACAAGATGTGTTCCTTCGATGTGCGAATATGTGTCAAGAAACGAGTACATATGCAGCTTTGCGTCATCGTGCCGTGAAAGATTCAAAGCTAACAACACGCTAAACAATAAAGACCTGTAATATATATATATTTCTGACCATAACATCAGTTGGTAAATAAGTACATCGTACGTGCATGCGGTAAGCGTCACAAGTAAGCCATGCAAGCTAAGAAGCAAAGGCGGAGAAAGCGTTCGAAACGTTCATAGCCAGGAAGTGCAGTAAGCCTTTTGATTGTCAGCCATCATAAGGAAAATTAGCCGCAGGTCGACCTGTTATTAGTTAGTCGAATTTATGTGTACGATGGAAAACTGTATAGACAAGCAAACACAAAGCGTAGGCAAATGAAATTGTTGCGCTTTTGCCTCTTAAAACAAGTAATCAAAGGAAAAATGGAAGAAATATCGTAGGAAAAGCGGCAAACATGCTACATATCGTGGACTTTGAATTTGGCTATCGTAAGCAAAGAAAGACTTGAATAGGTTAAAATTAGCGATTCGGAGAAAATTTTTCTCAGTCGATGTTCTGACAATATTAGAAGACTGTAAAAGTAATTTTGAAGCGTAACTTAGATTAGAGCTCCAGTAAAGTTTGCCCATTGCCAAACTGTTACTCTAGATTCACAATATGATAGGTCCTCAGTCGTGGCAGTGCTCTAATCCAGTCGGCGTACGCGTGCGTTGCTATCCATACTACCACATGATAGTTCCGTACGTGATAGATAAGCAATGGTTAGAAGTGTCACGGAAATTGGTAATCGGTAAAAGGACAATGCTACTGGTAATTATGATTACGCTTATTAGAGCAGAAATTTGGAGGTTGATAATCGGTGATAGATTAATAATCATTATTATGATTGTCTATTAAAGTAGGACGTAAGAAAAATATATCTACGAATCGATGACAGTGAAATGACGACAGAAGAGGGAAACGTGTTAAAAACGCTGAAAAGGTGATGACTGGACTAGATAAGCCAATCCACATATTCATAGTCTATACACAGGCCTGTGGGGTACAAGTGTTGGAGAGAACAGGGAGATTATATATATATATATATATATATATATATATAAACTTATCTACAAGTACAATAACGATACTAAACAGAATGTAAGATGATGACAGTGAATGAGAAACTGACAAGTGATGAATGCACGGAACCAACAGAACGGTTACAATTACTATAGATATAAAAAAGAACACAACATACAATAAAATGGCGGGGACTCGCTTCGAGGCAAAACATGTCCAACCCAATAGATAATCGATTCACTGCGGTACGTTTCGGTAACTTCAGCTAGATTACGATGCTAAAAAAATCGAAAGCTCAGCATAAAATAGAACTCACTGCTGAGCTAAACCTACTAAAAGAGAGATTCATGTATATTTTCGAAAAAAAACTGCTCGAGTCAAAAATATTTTTTAGACGATATAATTTTTAGACTAAGACATAGGTTTTACGTGGATGTTCGGGCCAGTTTCAAAGGATTGGTACGTCTTGTTTTGGGGCTAACCCCGTCACGTACATGAATACGATAGAGACAACGCATGCTGCTAGCTGAAAAAAGTTCGATGATTTCTTTCGTCTTCGAGGACTTCATAAGTGTGTCCCTTTCTTACAAGGATTCTATTCCCTCAGAGCAGTATACAGCATGGGGCGCTCGAAAAGCCACTGCTAGGCACCCACTGCAAAGGAAACCAAAATTCGTCTCAGCACAAAAACGAGCAGCGACCAGACGATAAGAAAGAAGCACCTAAAAGTTCCGTTTGAAATTTAAAAAGAAAAAAATGTTATAATAGGTACAATAGGATCAAACGATCTCCAGGCATAGGTGAAACAATGCAATACTTCGGACATGCAGATTTGTCCATTTTACCAGTAAATATACAAGAACAGAAGACAAGATATCGATCAGAAACGCTAACAGATGATTGAAACGCAAAATCGTATATATCGTCGTATATAGACTTTTATGTTCTTATGCATTTCGGTGTTCTATTAAAAGTGCTAGCATACACGCATAGTGAGCATAAACTACTAGTAATAAGTCAATTGTACACTTGGCTGATCTATACGCAGAAACTTCACGTGAGTAAGTTGTCGTTTTTTGACTTCATCAGATTTTAAGCTATTATGTTGAAGTATTGAACGATAAACAATTACCAAAGAAGCTCATATCAAGAAATAATCAAAAGTAGCTGGTTATTTATTTTGGGTCGATGGCTGGGGTTTCAATACGCCCAACTAGCCAGCAATAGCACTCGTAGTTACTATTGAAACTTTTATTAAAGCTACCTATTTTGCTCCTCTTGATGTACACATAGTCCAACGAGAACAACGTCAGTCGAGCGGGAACATGGTCAACAGTGTAGGGCGTACCGCGTCTGCGATTCCCGCTAATACTGGCATCAGCTGCTCCAACCTAATACGATTAGTTTTTACGAGCAAAGTTTTGAACGTCGTTTACATATTGTGTGAAACTATAACACTAAATAAACGTTAAGGTATCTCCAGTGTGCAAGATCTTTCACGCAGCGAGGGGAAAACGACATGAAAGATAGAAGAGCAGCGTCGAAGCTGAAAGACAGCAGGGATATGGGATATCGGGAAAGGGAGTTAGATGGATCAATTATACACTAATAACTAAAAATAAACATGATGATTATATGCATAGAGTAGATAGTAACCATTATGAGCACATTGATTAATATTGATATTATTACTGAAGATACGGCGACAGCTGTTACGGATCGTTATACACGTCATGCAATAACAGCCTCGTGGCGCAGACAGCCGAAGTATTACTGATCAAAATTTAGCGGACGGTGTGACGGAGACTATAAAATGGCAGGAACTAAACTAGGCGGGACGATAAAGACGGGCAACAAACAAGCCGAATACAAAATGAAAATCAAGGCCAAATGACGAGACTGAGAATTTGACAAAAATAAACAAAAAATTGTAAATTTATCGGGGCATAAGTGAGGCGCAAAGATGAACCGGTGAAACACTACCGAGACGAAGACCAGCAGAAGAAGATTTGCGAAAATGACAACAGAAAATGATTTACAGAAAAAGCAAATAAACAATATCGTATACGTTTAGTGTAACGCAGCCGACATAAAAGGCGGAAATTGAATAATAGATAATGCGCTCCAAAACGAATACTGGGTAAGTTAGAGCCAAATGATAGATAACAAAAAATTGCGATGAAGATGAAATTTCAATGATAATGATATAATGCAAAATACGATCATTAATAAAGATACACGTGGTTTGATAATGAACGAGGATATCGCACATGTGTCTTAATGGCAGCTATTTGTGGTAGAGTAGAATTTTGTCTTCGAACGAAACGATACGTTTTCTATATGTAGTTATGTCGATTGCTCGAAAACAGCATGGGTGTTCGCTTAAAAATGGCGACTAGTAAGCCGAAGCGAGGGTGCAGACTACGTTATGTGTTAGAGAACGAAAAATAACCGACACGATGGGTAGCGATCACACGGATCATTTACGGACGCGTATGCTCGTAGTTTGATAAAGGCTAGGAGAATCGTCTGCATTAGTTGAAATAAATTACCCTGATGGCCCAGGTAGCAGTACGCTGGTAGCGTGTTTACCGACTAAACTTAGGGACATGCGCTGGGCTAGGTTCAAAACCGGGCGCAAACACGCCTCGTTTTGCGCTGGGGGCCAGCCCTATGAAGCAATGACTAACAGCAATATTGGGCTAAAAACGCGCAACGCCTTTAGAGTAACTTCCTCTCGAGTCAAGCAAAGGTTTGCCTTTGAGAGGGACCCGTTTGCACCGACAGAAAAAGCCTGTTGCCGTAAGATGTTGCAATTCCTAACCAGCTTTGTATGATATTGACTTGGATACGTTCGGCCGTCGTGCCATCTCACTGCTTTTGTTAATACCGAATCTATTAGTCGTACGAATGGCCACCGCGGGTTGTACCTTCAACTACACAAGCACAGCACAAACTGGCTTTTGTTTTAGTTCGAATGGCGGTCAAATTCTCCAATGTGAACATATGTCCGTTAAGTTTTGCACCAGTAGCTGTGAATGGCGCATATGGCATACAAGACGTCTAGGTAGGTTCTACCTGTAATATAGGGTGTGACTAATATGGAGAGTGCTTTGTTATATATAATCCTTATTCACGCTCTTAAATAGTAGTAATAATTAGGGAACAAAGAAGGAAAAATTTTTCGAGATTTAATTTATTCGGAAGAAGTTATTAGCCCGCCCCCTTATGGGCGTTCGCTGCGATATGATACAAAGACACTATAGCTTTCCACACTATCCATGTTTACATGAATCGTACAATACAGTTAATTCGACTCTTCGTTTCAAACATTTCGGTCTTGTTCTCTTCATAGACACAACACGGCAGCTGGATGATCACGTCTACCAAGATTTCAACAGCATCAACAACATGTCCTTCTCTCCACTGCGTCCTATAGGCCTGTGTTCGCCAAGTGACAGTGGCAGCAATGTTTTATCCGACGAAAAATGCTTGCGTTGCCTGCAGGTTCACCGTTGGCGTCTCTGTCGTTTTCCTTCAAGCTGTTAGAGAATCTGAGCATGTCCTATATCGGTTTAACAAGACCAGAAAACGGGACTCTGGGGAATGGTTTAGCTTTCGCCGTCGTTATGCCGACAGCATCAGTTAGCGCCATTGTTTAGTACACGGCTCAGCAGGTCAGTCAGTCAATCAGCTTTTAGTCTCGAGTATTTTGAGATCGAAAAGAACCGCTAAACCCCCTGTCAAACCCCTAGAGGGAATGCAAGACGATTCGGGGTAGTTTCACGGCGGCTCTGTCTGGGTGTACTGAGAGAGCAGCTCGAGATTTGCTGCAGTGATGTAGACGTGGAGGTAACATAGGACAAGCGGACCACAAGCTGTTGCCTACTATCGGCCTACGGCAACTTGCCGCCACTGCTGCGACCGTCGCCAGTTCGAGGCCGCTTGATGAACAGAGAAGATAAATAACGAATCGAACGACTCTTTGCTCATAAAGAGTAGGTGAAGAAAAAAGCTGACGAGAACAAGACAATTCGTTGATGACGACGGTCGCTGAAAAAATGGGCCAGCACAACGGAAAATGTCAGATACAGCTAGAGCGACAAGCAGAAGGACAATGGTGGAGGGTCGAGGACAAAAAGGCTGAGAAAAGCGAGAAGCTACTAGAATGGCCTGGCTCGTGTGGTGTTTGCTCGGCTCATCACGTAGCTGATACGACTACCACTATCACTACGATATTTTCAGTGCAGCGACTGCTGCTACCCTTTCAGTTTGGACCACCGCCGCCGCTGCGGACGCTGGCGGACTCGTAACAATGCTCGTCACGACAACTGCCTCTAGTCACACTGGTCGCAGCTGCTGATGCGATCCGGAGCCAGTCTGGGGGTAGTGAAATGGAGGGAAATAGCTGGATAAAGAAGGAGAGCTTCACAAACGCGCAGTGGGATCTTGTGGCCTTGTGGGACGCCAAAAAGGTGCTAGCGGGTGGTGTGTTCCTTCGTATCAACCGTACGGGGGGTTTGCCACACAGCTGTGGCCCATTGATCTGTCAATGAGAGAATGGAAAAAGCTGGCACCGATTAAGAGTGGGGAAACTAGACCAATATGCGCTTACGGCCGACGAGTACAAAGCGGCAGAGACCATTGCAATGTGGAGCAGCGAGGCAAGCTGCTATAATATAGCGCCGAGGGGGCCCACACACATACACACGTATGTGTATGTGCGATCGAGAACGCAGTTAGAGAAGGTAATAGGTAGCGGGTCGACTCAGTAATCCGAACTGGTATTAATAATATCGGTGGTTAGGACTCGCATGAAAAGAATAACGTAACAAATCTGATTGAGGCTGCTTTGTTTTTCTGTTGTAATTTGTGAATTTATAGATGTTTTTTTTATCACACTGTAAGGGAGAAAATACCAACTGGCCATTGGGTGATTTTTACTAAAAAACATAGTGAAAAGCACGCGAACCTAGGGTCACGTTACTATCATCCTTAGAGGTTATCAGTTGATAATAAATAACAATTATATAGGCCAAGGTTAAGGTTTTTGAATGAATTTGATTAAATGAGTAAGAAAACGACAGTTTGATAGTGCACAAGGAGAAAACCTTGGCTAAGGGATCGTATAATTAATGTTCATTTGAATTTATGGACTGTGTTGCCAATTGTAGGGCGCTGCAGTATTGCCTATAGCGGTTAGGCTTTGCTAAAGATAATTCTGCTAAGCAGAAGCAATCGTGCCAGTGTAACATCAAAAATAGTCGTTAACATTTGAACGCGTTTTTTTTTTTTTTTTTTTTTCATTAGCTAGAACTGCATTAGACAGCTTATCTATGTTATGTAAGCTTAGAGTCGCTTATAATTAATTGCCTCGTTTTCTTTTTATTTTAAAATATACGTTAGCATATAGAGATGAAACAAAAAGAGGACTAACAATTCGGAGTCCACATTTAAATTGAACACATACATAATCTAGGTAAAATTGCATGCAGTTCTTAATGCACAATGGTAACAATAGCAACAACAATAAGCATCAGGTAATTTTAAAGCAAGGAAAGATTATGAATCGTGGTTGGCCGTTGACATTCGCTATCGACAATGCTAAATTTACCGGTAGCACAGATAAAATATGGCGTTATAAAATCTGCGCCCATCAAACATAGATACTCGCTAGAAGTCCACGTCGAAACGATTCGTGCCGAATGCATGCTAGCTAAAAGTGACGTACTCTTCACTGAGTGTTTGCACGGATAGATGAGAACGCACAATGAGTGCCAAAAGGTAAACGTTCGTCTGGTTCCACAATGAAATACAACTTCTAGACCCTCTTTAAAGCCTAACTCGATCATCCAAGCATCCCTTATGCTCTATAAATAGTTCGTTTAACTGTAGTTCGCTTGTTCACCTCTCGGCGTCGCTTTCAATCTCGATCTGATACGTCCTGTTCTGTTAATAGAGAAGGGAAATTTCCTGGAACTACTTGCCATAGACGATACGGTATCACTGTTGTCCTGCCCATTTTGTACAAATTTAAAGACATTAGAGGGAAAAGGTGGTTCAATAAAACCACCAATGGACGAACTCAGCTAACGTTAGCTACTCACGAAGGTGACTTGCATTCCGCAGTTCGCTAGCCTTAGATGTGGCAATGGCTAAGTACATCAGTACAGCGGTCGAGGGCCTAGTTAAAGTAGCTATCCATAAAACAAAATCCATTGCGGTAGCTAATGGGGCGCAGTATTCACAGGATTAAAAACAAATATCAAATGCTATGATATGAATCCTTCCAGTCAAATCGTCTGATCATCGTTGATTCACTACATCTGAAACTTTTAAAGCCACTAGATGCCGTACGAAGAGGCCCCCAAATGTTTACTGATACGCGCGAACAGCTTATTCACTTATATGTACAGCTTAGGTTCATCTAAATTTACCTAGACGTTGCCCTCTTCCCCGAATGCAGAAGATCTTGGAGATCTTTATGCTCATTCTGGTACACAGGCGATAAGGAGGATTTTCAGCGTAGCACTAAATGTCAATCTCGTTACTATGAAGTGGAGCGGGGCAGCCCTATGTAGTAGTAAAGCAAGCTGGCCGTACCAGTTAGTAGCTATGGGATTAGCCTCCATTTGCTGTGCTATGCTCCTTCTCAAATTTGGTCAGCTCGTTGAACCTTTGATATATGAAGGACTCCGGCATAAATAAAGTAGGAAGTGAGAATGTATCCTGGCTAAGGTCTCAGATTTCCCGATCCTCTAAAAGAGCATCCAGGATAGTGCGATCTTGATACCTGCACATGAAACGTCTTTTTTTATTTAATTAAAGAACCCTTAAGGAAAAACAACGATTTTAGCTGACTCAGAGGAGTAGGGTGCTCTCGATGTCTGAGTGCCATGTAGTTTAGCACTAGATATAAAAAAGAATACGAATGGTGCAACTATATCATTCTCCAAGCAAAAACTTAGTATGAGACGTAATCTTTCAGTGCAGATTGATCCGCTTCTGAGCTCACCACAGCGCCTCTTTGCACAAAAGGACCGGTAGCCGATCACGCGGCTGTAAAGAAAATTTCAAGGGACGCCGATTTTAACGAACAGATGGACCTATTCATTTCAATTGCAACGAAGACCATGGAGCTTATTAATAAGAACGCTGAAAGGTTAATGGGAAGCATTCAATGCGAGTTAGCCCTACCACGGATAAGGCAGCTGCTGTCACTAACTGCTGTTTGCGAAGAAAATACAGCGTCCATTTTGGACGCATTTGGATAATAACGATTTGATGCTAACTTTATACCAAGCTGAATTGGTATAATTGTAACACACAATAGTACTAAGTATTGATAACAATAGCTGCTTTATTCGCTTAAAAGGACAGGATACAGCCTTCTGAAAGAAAGAATCAAATCCTGTTTGTTTACCAAGTGTTGAAGAAAAAACAGCGATATTCAATGACGAACGAGCTACGTCTGCCGATATTCCAAATATGTTTCATTTCTATGTGCACGTAGTGTGAAATGAGCGACAAAACGTTTAGGCATGAATTCATAGACGTAAAATGCACGTACATGTCCTCTTTGCGCGTTTCGACAAGGGATGCCGGTGCTGTTTACGTATATCGTATTATGATAGCAGAAAAACATCAACTTGCAAATATATTGGCTCCTCTCTGTAATTCCGTTCAAACTTATGCCGACAGCTGCCCTTAACCGTTACCGGTCCTGAACGAGCCGACTGTAGTATCTAAATTGGATCGCGCATTCGTTAGAGCTGACGAGCCAAAGCAACCAAAATGTTCAACAGCGAGGATATAATAGAAATCTACTCATTTGGCACTCAGCGACTGTTACCGGCGGTCTTGCCAGCTAGTCTGAGGCGTCGAGCGAGGGTCGCATCAGTTATCCGTGATGATCTCTCAGTGTTTGATGACAGGAAAGATTCATCGATCAAAGTTAGTATACACCAGGTGAGCTGTTTGTGCGATATACTCTCTGTTTTTAGTGGCTTTTGTTAGCTTTCACCCGCCTGGTGCCTAAATTAGTTGACGATGTAAGTAAACGCATATATTTATCTATCAGTATTTGTTTTGCTGTATGTTGACATTCATTTATCCAGTTTAGCTGATCTGCTAAAAATATCTTTGTCAGGCGCATTGTATAACCCCACTCGACATATGGCCAGGCTTGCTAACTGCGCTTGATGATGTTAACATTAGTATGGTATAACGAGGCGCAATGGTTGTAGCTATGCTTCTGATACACATATAATTAGTTACAAAAAAAAAGCAGATTGTGTCTCCAGAATGAGCTATTAGAACGTGCGCTCCTGAAAGCTTAGTTTGTCATAACCTCTTCCCTTGTAAATGTTTTACTGAAAAATAGGCCATGATGGCATATAACATATGACAACCGGTTCAGCCAATCAGCTTGAAATAGTTCTGAACGTTCGTATCTAGTTAATCAACATAAACTCACAGACGCCAAATGGCATAGAAGAGAGCTAGAGGTATAACTAAAGAATAACGTTGACCTTACTTCTACTTGATGTGTATAAGTGGTCGAGTCGTCGTATGATTCTGTACAATATACTCGTATTGCTTTTGTAGCTACTAGCAAATGGCTAAATTTTATGCGCATGTGTAACCTGGGCATCTAGCAAATTAAATCTGAAAAGAGGTGACTATTTTTGAGAGAAGGTCCGGGTTAACGTCTCCCTTAGAGCCCGTTTCGATTTTTCTAACCTGCACACTTGGCCCTACAATATTATGCATTCTGCTTTCTATCACCTTTGTGGACCCACTTGTTGTAGAACTTAATCTTAGGGATGAACCTTACGCCAGTAAACGTTGGCCTGCTATATATCGGAGACAGGGATGTCATTGGCGGTCGAGGGACTGATTCGAGGAGGGTCGCTCACGCTATGCTCGACATCGCTAAGTGGATCGTCACTCGTGGAATATGCCTGACGGTCATCGTCTTTGTACGAACACCCCAGGTACGATTGGGCGCGAAAAATATGTGTTAGCACGGACGGCGCGAACAGATATGGAGTCACAGATAAATATCTTCGACTAACTTAGTCGATAATTGTGAAGTAAGAAAAATCGCTCGATCAAAAAATGAAAAGGGCAAATACGGACGAGCAGAAACATTGTTCCAATTAGATTCTTTTTTCCTTGTAGGTAATGTTTAACGTATCCAAGCAATTATCTATTACGCAAACAGATCGCAACTTGTATTATTGATATTAGCTTTTTTGGCCGCTAGAAATATACACAAGTGTAGAATCGGAAGGGTTAAATTTGCAGGTGTCAACAATGCGGTAAGACAAACGATTTATAGGATGAATACGGAAGTATAGTAAATTCATTTACAGGGGTCTCACAATTTATCGCGGTTGTCCCTTAGTGTGATGGAGCTCAGCTGCACTCGAGACATACCACCTTCGGTGCTTGTCAAGGTTTGAGGTGTTCCATTCTGTTGATAGAATCGAAGCTAGCAGCAACATTGACTATTGCAGATAGGTTTCAAGCCATATAAAAATGGCTTGCTTTTTTTAAAGTCATCTTCATTTTAACACAAAGTCTATTGTGTTTCAAATTAAATTAAGAACAACTATAGGATTTTGGTATCGCAATTTCCATTATATTGAGAAGTTGACTTATGTTTAACTCATGTACTCTCACAGTATCCATTTGCTTCAGTCAAAATACAATATTAAATGCCTGCCGTACATCATGTGGTTATCAGTTAGCTCCGTTACCGGTCTCCTATGTAACTCCGCTCTAACGTAATTTATTGGCATGGCGGATATAGGCGATACCGAACAAGTGGGGGAGGCATCCCTGTTACGATGGTTCGGCCTATCTCACTGCGGCAGGAAAGTCGGCCGCCTCGATTGTAACGGCGCGTGCTCTAGGGCTTTTCCCGCCAAAGATCCAAAGACCGTTGTCCGTTGGATTAACCGTCCGGTCTGCTTCGAAAGGTGATATCGTTTCCGAGTACACAGATCACAAGCCGAACGCCAAAAGGCTATTTCCCCTGAACTTCGAACTTTGTGGACTAGCAAAACGGATCAAGCAAGAATCGTGACAAGCTTAAGTCAGCCCAGTGATGCCCAAAGTGTGCGTTTATATTTACCTATAGGTACTCACTGTGATAAGTAATATGCAAGCCAGGTATTTAAATTCATACAAAAATCGGTTTGCACAAACCTGAAAAAAAGAAAAGATTTGCGGTGCCGTATTCAGTTTCAGTATTCCGTTTAACTGTCGGAAGTAGTCTTGTCGTTGCTGTATGAATCTGGTAAAGAATGGCGCTATGTTTTAACGTATCAGTTGTTGTAAACCAGTTTGTGCCGAACGCGTGGCTTTTAGTTGTATTTTGTGTTTTTCGACGGATACGATATTAGTTTGCCCCTTTAGAAGTGTTTTACTTTGAGTCAGACGTAACATATTGCAACATTTTCAACTATCGTATTATAAGTACACAGATATCTTTATTAGAAAAATTATTTTTAAAAATGTCATAGGATAGATTAATTTATGAACACCTATAAGGTAAAGACTATAACGTCTTACGGTATTGTCTACCGAAAGTTTAGAAGCCAACAAAAAATATTTCTACTGTTTCGTCACAGTTGGGTCATCCTATGTACGTCTTAATCATATATGCAACCTGTGTTTTCTAGCAAACTGTTTTAGGTTGATCGGTAATAATTTAGAAAATGTGTATGTTATTAATCCTGCCTGGCGACTTTTGAAGAAATTCTCCTAACGTGTAAATAATAAACGATAATAATTATAGTAATTGTGACTTTGTTTGTCCTTACTGAAAAGTTACATTTAGATAGAAAAACAACAGTATGACCCAATAATTTAACGCAAAGACAAATGGACGTAGAAACACTAGTCCATGTATAGCTTACATTTCAACAATAACAGACCTAACAGGACTCGTTGTCTGGAGTAGTTGTTGCCTAACAGAAGTAGTCTGGCCATGCTGACCAAATAACTTACTGTATCCTTTATGAATAACAGATAAGTATTAAAGAACAGCTATGAACGGTATCACTGTGTACAAAAATTGAGGTATAGTAGCATACAAATGATATGCCTTATTTTTTTTTTATTAAAAGTCAAAATAACGGGAATTTTGTTAGTAGTTATGAAAAAAGTACGCCAATTATCTATGTGCGAGGACATGCAGGCGGAGTATAGGCACTCTCCTTTTATTTGTTTAGTAATACATTTTTGCAGTTCTTTTTTGTATCTGTGTTCTTACTTGGCAATTCACTTTATTTCCATTAGTTATTTCTTTATATTTCTTAATAATCAGATAATATTATTCTTATTGGTTCTTCAGCTCATCAGGCGAATAAAAATGATCATCATCACATCATCAATGTGACGGTATTGTACACAAGCGCACATATGCGTATAGATGTGCAGAAGGTGTCCGCTCTTTGTTTTATATATATTGTGTATAATATTCCCTCGGTTTTCATTTTATTTGTGTAATAATATACTGCCTGTACTCTTAACAGGTGCAACCTACCTCATTTACGGTATGTTACACTTCACCAACGCCGTTCTATCTCAGATACCTACCTAATAGCTTGTACCTGCCCGGAATTCTTCCCGCTGCTTCCTTGTGCTTTATATATCGTTAACAAAAATAGTAAAATAAATTCCTGAACCTTTACCTACTTGTCCTTGTCCTGGCAGTCTTTTACTGCAGTTTTTGCAGAGTTAGGCAGGCATGCATACTCCAAAATATTTGTTGTTAGGAGGGGCCAGACATAGCTAAGGCATCGGTCAGAAATTGCTTTTTCTCTGCTTTAACCATCTTTTCAAAAACGTATAACACGCCTTGCCTGTCTTATCCACACCGAAACAGCGCGATCGATCACCCCGTTTACGCGAACCCCAGCCATATCATCGTCTACATCTACCCATCGCAATAGAAATAGTCATCAGCAATGATCTGTTTATTTTGTAACAGCTGTTGTTATTAGCGTAATCACAGACAACACACATGTATCAACCGTTTTCGTTATTAAATACACACGAGGATTTACGTCCTACGTACCTACATCTTCTACCACGTGCGATCGACGTGATATTCGTTTTGCATTATTGGCATGTTGGTGTCAGCACCGAAAAAGTTTGACGGTCCTTGAAGATACTTGTATAAAATCAATACAAATATTTCTATCTTTTAACAAGCCACAATGTGTCTTTTTCGCGGAAAAATGCTGCTAGTTTGCTTCAACTGAGCGGTAAGTCGAGCTGATGCCAAATCAATATCTCTTTAGCAACGCAGCCTGATCGAGGTAACGACCACGCGTATTACCAATACTATCAATAACAGGTGATTCATTCGCCGAACAAAGTTTTACACCGATACCTCGTAATCATTTAGTCTTCTCGTTGGTCAGTGCGTGACGGCGCTAGTTTTCAGACCCGTATAGTACCCGATGGAAGTGCAAGGATCTCTATACCTAAGCCATTGCAAGACAGCGCACTGTGCAAATCTCTCAATGGACGTTCATTCACAGCACAGGTTTTGACGGACCTTGAGAAAACACACTTGCATCTTCACGCATTATGAACATGATTGAACGTTGAATCAATTGCACCCCATGTCGCATGCAGCGAGAGGGGTAGAGCATTTAATACTTAGGGATCACCGTGTTTGAAATCTACTAAAGGGCGACATACGACACAAGAATTCTATGAAAGGCTAGGGCTGTAATATTTGTATGGCTGGTTGGAAACGTGTACGTGGTTTTTAGGTTGGATGTGTTTTTATTAAATGTCACTGAGAGAAAAATATCATTTATCATTATTGGAACAAGGTTAATGTACGGGGAGGATTTTTACAGAATTTAGGTACGTATTTATCTCAATGTCATTATTGATACTATTACATGTTAAAGTTACACCCATTTTGCAACAATCGTCTTAATCATTTAAGATCGTCGTATGTTCCTATGATTCTTCAAAAAATCACAATATTTGTATTACTTTCATAAGAAGGTCACTACGGTATCAAGCTATCTACCTCAATATAGGTATATCACATACGCACAATGATCAGATCATTAAAACAGATATTCGGGCTACGAGTTCCGATAGAACGAATCTATTTGCTTTTGCGACGTATTCATTTGACACGCCAATAAACTTTTTTGTTTAAATAAGGAGAAGCAAAAAAATATTAAAAATAACAACCGGCAAAACGTAAGAAAATCGTTATTCCTCTAGCGATTAGTCTAATGTTTCTATTCATCCTAAAAAGGCAAAAAAATTATGTATATAGGGTTATCTAAGTAAAGCCACTCAGTTTACTGTTTGTTTATCCCTGTGTATATTTCAATACAAATATGATATGAGAAAATATAGAAAAATGAATGAGGAGCATTTTCTTCACACACATTTCGATTCATTTCGACTTTCCGTAAAAAAGAGTTTTTAATCGGTGGGATTAACGGACGATACTAAATCAATCGAAGGCTAAAATACACTTCGAATTGCAATATTGTTTGACCGTATTGTTTTTTCGTCGTATGCCTCGCAACCTAATGGCTAGATCAAGGGGAACACTGACAACGGGATAAAACAAACACCTTAGGTGTAATCCCTAGGTGTCTATTGAATAGGTAAATACGATTCGTGCGGTTGCTCTACCAAGATGTTTGCCCTAGTGGCCCAAAATTGATCTAGAACGTCCGAAAGTTACTTGAAGCCTCAAACCGATGTACATCAGATGTTCATTAATACGCTACCATAGCTGTCTGAAAAATTCGCACAGCTTACATACAGCCCACGAACTTTTTAAACCAGATACTCCCAGCATATAACCGGACCTCCCTCATTGCTCACGGTATGCCATGTCCGATAGATTGAACGACCTTTCATTGGGATTATTTACGGTAGAGCCTAACTATAACCTACAGGTTCGCATACAGTCCATAGTATCACATATGATCGATATTATGCACAGACATTTTTGCATTCGAACACTGGACGCCATCCGCCATTGATTGTCTAGAAAAACAGTGCCAGCGATGGCCAAACAGAGAGATACCGGTTATGTCTGGCACACCGGCCTTAACGATTTAGCGATATATGACTTTGTTCAAGTCGTTATTCTTGTTGTTCCACGACAGATGAAACCGCGTGCTTTTGATGAAGTGAAGCTACAAATACCCCAGAAATAAACCCGTTTAGGTGCCTCTATTTCACACGTTCGTTTGTCACAGCGATGTATCTGTCATCAGATAATATAACGGGTCGATAAACGCCACAATGTTTTCGCAACATAACAACACATTTCCAATAATCGTAAAAGCAGGAAGGGTAGCAGTATTTATTATTTGGTAACTATCTCAGTCATAAAAATTGTTAATCTGGTTGGTTTTTTATTGCGAATCGATTCGATAGGGTTCAACGGTAGCCAGTTCTCATCAGGTGACCACCCTAAAGACAGGGCCCATAAAACCGTGTGTTAGGTGTAAAATCTACAATTAATTGTTGTCTGTGTCTCTCTTTTGGCCCTATTGCATCAGTTGGATAACCTTGACGCAGATGATGCCACGGTTGAACTCTTGTCGTACCCAATCGCTTATTGTATTGTCAATTCCAAGACACTTGCAATTTCCGACAGTAACTCCCCCAGCCCCCTTCCGTAAAAACTGTTATGCGTTTACCCTATAGATTTAAGTGACAGGCGAGAGCCTGAAATATGGGATCCATATAATCCGGCATCTCATTGTGTCTCTTTCGTTTTTACACAGTGGTCAACACGACCAAACTGTACAGCTTAGCATATACACTCCGACGCACAGAAAGGCGCATACAGAAGACTGAGGATTGCTCCATGGTGCTTTGCCGTTTGACTAGCAAGACAGGAAATGCATGTTGCCAACACTTCCCCATAGCTTGTCTTGGCGCAGGACCTTCAGCCTGTGCTGGTGGTAATAGTTAAAATAATGACGCTAAATAGTCGGTGCGAAACACAACTAACCAACGAAGGTGGATCCTAGGTGGAATAGACATGGTGCTTTTGAAGACCTTTGAGGTCATTGGCTGTTTCTGGCGTCTCTAGCACTAGATCCTTAATTGCTAGTTGGTTTTGTTATTCTTTCAGTGAAGAATACAATGTGATACACATATAGCGATCTATGGTGGTTTTTAAAGTGTTGTCGACGTTACTGGACTGATTCCATGTACCATCAATGTGGGTGGCAGCTCTTTTGTCAGTATGGTAAGCTGCTCGAGGTAACGAAGTCGTTCCTTGTCCGAGGCGTGCCGTCCGCCCCGTTGAGGTAAATAGACGAAAAGGACCGCTGTACGTTCACTCTGCTCGCGCATCATCGCGTTACATTCCGTCAAATAGCTGTCGCTTGCATCCGCACCACCGTTTTCGACCTGAAATTATACAACAAATAGCAAATATGAGTGATACCGTCATGCTATGGCAACGCTGTCGTGCTTCATAAAACATTCGAGGCTAGCTTTGTGGTGTGGAATAGGTCGCGTTATGTAAGAACACTTACAGGATGTTCGTCATATTCAAACTGTATGGAAATTTTGTGATCTCATTAATGGATGCCGGGTCAGATGCCTGTGTTCGGGACTGAGATAGAACAGGCAAACACAACCGAACGTTGTCATTTTGTAGATTACATATACGATTTACTGTCACATGATGAATATAAACTGATTAAAAAGTTCTTAACGTAAATCTTACTTTTGTCAACTAACTATATATTGGTACCAACCGTAAATCTCACCTGTGTTGGCTGCTGTCCCCCTCCGCTGCCTGCATTGTTATAAAGTTTAGCTGTGATATGATCGTAGCGAACGGTGATAATTCGCGCATCAATCCTCAGCATGTTCAGCATGCTCTGCCAATGACGTTGATGCCTGGTAGTGTCGTCGCTGGCATCGGCAACACACATGAATATACGAATTATTGTATGTTTCTTCCAGCCAGGCACCATGTGAAGGATACACGCCAACTGCATAATATACATCCAGTTATTATCGATTGTCGTGACAGATGCGTTAGGCTTGAGAAAATCTACAGGCCAGACGTCGATGTGTAGCGGGTTAGATGACCGAACAATAACGGCTTTGTCCAGCTGCTGAAAGTGTCGGGCAAGAACGACATTTTTGTTCATGAAGTACATTGCGTCATCAACCATTTGGACGAATTCTAGTTTTGACAGACGGTCACTATCCGTTTCCATACTACGCAGTGACAAAAACGCACTTTTGCCATTGCGCACGTTCAGCGTCTCGAATCGATGTTCATTGAAGAAGTCACTGGGAACGGAGTCATCGTGAAATCCGAAGAGAATTGTGTTCGGCTTCATTGCACCGAGACCGGCAATCCGTACGAGGTGGTGCAGACCGTCAAGGACAGTAGGCGCCAGGGTGACTTCGACGAACGCTTTAACTCTAATTTTGTCAAGCAGACTTAACCACAGCGGATACTCCTCGAGCACCGGATCGATTGGGTAGTCTTGAGGTCGGCCCTTTTTAATGTGCCCAATAACGTACAGGCCAGACTTCTTGAGGTCGTTGGCAAACAAAATTAGCGGCAGCGCCGAACGCGGATTTGCGCACATGAGCAGAAACTGAGGTCTCCAATATTTCACGTGATCTTTGCGTGAGTCAAGCAGAAGGAGATATTTACGTACCTGCGCGAAGCAACGAGAATGGAATAAATGATGTATTGAACGTTTTTAGCAATGCTTACTTAAGATACAGCACTTAAATGCATACGGAATATGCGTATTCCTGGATTTGTCACCAGCTGTAGATATCATTTTGGCAGATGAGTCACATATTTTCATACTAAAGTTGCTAAGAAAACTTAGATGATAGTAATAACCGTATTACAAATAGATAATCAGCCTTTTTTATTGATTATAAGTCAAATGTATCTTGAGACCTCAATCATCGAAAAACCTGTCAGGCAGCTTGCGGATTCCCTTGCGGAATTATCGACCCTTTGAGTCATTTCCGGGCTACCTTGACTTTTGATAATCGTCTTCCGTGGAATAGATTTTTTAGTACCAATTTTAATTTCAATCTGTGCAGTCCGGCAAATACGCTAGAGGCTGAAAATTTTTTGAGCCTAGAGTAATTAAAAGGTTTTTTGCACTACCAGACCTGTACGGAGAGGGGTATTTTCTGTTTGCAACTTCCTTGACCAGTAAAGGTCTTTCATTTTTAATTAACCTGTCCAGTCTAATTAATTGACTTCTGCAATGTTCTGCATGGAATACTCGCGAGGTTTTAGAAGCACTCAAAATATTTATATATATATACATATATATATATATATATATATATGTACTGCACCAACCTGATGGAAAATAAGAGCCTGAGAGATGGAGCCCCAGCGAACCGGCGGTGAGCGTATGTGCAGCGCGATCACTAGCACAAGACACATGATAATAGCAATGGCTGCGTATAATGAAGATACAACAAACATCATTACGCCACAGCCTAGAAGGCCGCAGAACGCTGTTGCCCATGAAAAGTACTTGAACGATGGACGGAAATTCGGTGCCGAACTAAGGTCGAGGGCTAGGCAAGCCAAATTTGTTGACAAATATGATAGCAGAAAGAATACAGATGTGATTTGGGCTATTTCGTTGAGTGTCCCGATAAACAATGTGCACTGAACAATGGAGAATGAGACAAGCACAGCCAGCCAAGGGTTTTTACCTGTTATCACAGAAAATGATATCACATCATATTCACAGAGTAAAATGGCACATGTTAAATGAACGTAAACATCTTTACTCAAGTATCAAAACAAAAATCAAATTGAACGTCTTTGGTCTTAACAAATGAGGGGATACAAATTGTAGAGCTGTAATGCAACACTATGGTGTATATTTTATTTGCAACGTTATCTACGTAAACGGAAAAAAATTATTAACAAATATTGAAATGCCATATTTAATTTAAACGAAAATGTTTTTATGTATAGTATGTTCTTGAAAATTGTTGTTAAGCTTTGACATAGGACATTGGATGGAAATAGCTGCTGACTAAATGAAGAAGCTCAAATAAAAGCGACACAGTGATAAATGACGCAACTTAGAAGCAAGCTAAATGATTTGAGGAAATCTAATGGACACGAACACCTATTAAGTTGTTACATTTATATCCTAGTATTTGAATCGAGTAGTTATCATTATGACGCTTGTGTGGTAACGAAGCACCCCCCAGTTTCGATATATTCTACAAAACCTGTGGGAATTTTTTGAATGTTTTTAGCATAAACCTAGGCATACCGTTTTCATTATAATGTTTCCTTGGAAGTTCAAGAAATTAGTGATATTTTGTTTATAGTTCTCAGCTGACGAAAAAATACCATCGCAAAAACCGGAAGCCTATAAAGAATCGTTTTTGTGCTAAAAAAAAAAAAACTCTTGATGAACACTAACGTAAGCTCGCACGCTTGCTTGTCGTAAAGATGCACTGGCAACAGCCACTTGGCCCAGGTATTTACTTTTATCTGATACACGAAAAAGACAATAGGAATCCATCTTTATAACATAAGAAGGTATATCATTTTTGGCCCCATACACAAACCTCTACAGTTGTGTTTTGCAACCGGGCTAAGTAACATGCCAAACAGTTCGTCCTTAGCGAGAGCCTCGAGCACACGAGAACTTCCAATTAGGTTGCTGAGTGACGCCGAAAATGTTGCTAGAAAGATGCCGAGTCCAACGAGTTGTGGAATGAAATCTATATACTGCATGTATATATAATTGTTTACGAGTAGGTCGTGGGTGCACGATGAGGCTGTCAACAGCATCAAAACAATATATGTAACGAATGTGAAGGACACAGCAGACAGTGTACCGTGCGGAATCGACCTCGCCGGATCTTTTAGCTCACCGGACATGTTTGCACCGGCCATAATTCCAGTCACACCTAAAACATCGAGAATTCGAAGAACATACAGTTAGAAAAATATCCTTAAAAATGTGCGCTCTGATCCACTCAACTGAATAATTATATATATGCAGCAACTAGTTTAGTGTTATCAGTATGCAAGCAATATGCACCACTGGTATATGTACTATAATGTATACCCTATATTATGCATACATAAAATCTGTGAATCTTCTTAAATAAGCTTTCGTTTGATCTAAATTCACATTACAAAGCACGCAGATATCTCTTACCGGAGAAGAGTACACCGAAAACGATAGCAAACGATGTTGTCGTGTAATTTTTACCATTCTTGCCACTAAAATAATCGAGACTGTAGTTCGACCACAAGTTGCTACCCAGAGTCGTGAGGCTTGGGCCAGTAAACAAGCCTGAGTGAATTGTCTGATTTATCTGGTTCTCTTCGGGGAACGGAATTAGCTTCGCGGACGAGAACATCATAGAGAGGGCCACAGAAAGTGCGACTACCATTACTGCGCCGAAGATGACTACCGTCGTCTTCGCGAATAACGCCGCTCCCACGAGACAGACAAGCAGATTTAGCACGTTCACGGATGTGCCGTACAACAGATTCCACCAATAACCCTCTTCAAGGATCTTTGCCACGCTACCTAGAATCGGACCGTTCGAGAAAAAATTAGAAGACAGGTTTTTATTATGAGCATTTAAGTACAGCCGGTGACAAACTTACCAGATGGGCCGAAGTTGTTAACCAAGCCTTCGACGCAACCGAAAATGTAAAGGCCTGAGGAGAACACGTTGGCGATAAAAAACAACGTTCCAATGGAGCCTCCAAATTCCGGGCCAAGTGCACGACTTATCATAACTGCACAAAAACGAAAAATGAGCACGTGAAGAAAAAGGTTGAATATAAGAATATCACGTCAAAGTCTCTAAATTATTGTTATTATTATCAGCATGACCTGAAGCAGTGAAAGCTATTGCTGTTCATCGATCGATACTACAGATTAGATAGATATAATATATATAAATAAAATAAAAAAAAATACATAGACAAAGAGCTATTTAAGAGGAATCACACACACACACATATTATATAAACCAGAGGACAGTCTTCGATAGGTTAAGCAAATCGAGCTGTGTATGCAATTTTTCCTAGCTTTTTAAAAGGTCATCAAAAAAAAAACCATACTCACAATATGCGCCTCCACCCTCAACGGCTCCGTTTGTGGAAACAGCACAGATTGAAAGAACAGTAAACACTAACACTCCGTAGGCCACTATCATCTCGAGAATGCATTCCATTAGACCTGAATTCCCTATCAGAAAACCTAGTTGTACCAATGCACAACAAACAGCGTATGGAAAAGCACAAATCAATTACCTTAGTTGGCTAATTGTTAAGTAAAAGTGACGTCGTTTGCTGGCTCATGAATAGTAAACCTAACTATCAAAATAAGCATTAATTTGCGATAACTTGAAATATCAAATATGCCGAGAGCAAACACACAAAGGCAAGCACAGAAGCGGATACGAAAACAGTCGTTTATTAACCTATTGGAAAGTTTCATGTATCCGGCACTGTTTAGTAAATTCCTGACAATAAATAACATAAGTGAGAGTTAAGGACCAACACCTTCGTCGGGATACAGCATTCTAACTACGCTACTAAGGCTCACGCTTCGTGTAGAGAATAATCTCAGGCCGAAACCCACCAATTCGCAAAAATAGAATTGCACTGAACATCGATAGGCATACGGGTGTAAAGACCCCCGAGAACGTGTTCAGCTTCCGTGCAGAGGCCGGTTCCTCGACCAATGGCAATGGCGCGGTAAGTGAGTCGCCATTGACTTGAGCTCCGGCACCAGACAGAGACCTGCAAACGGTGAAAAACAAACGATTGTTAGGTGTAACAAGATGACCTCCTCCATCATTAACATGGCGACATATTTCAACGGATAATATACATGAAATGCTGCAAGTTTCGCAGTACTGAAGTGTGAATGTTTATTGGAATGGAAACAATATAGCTATTAGAATCAATACATGTTTAGCCAACTTTTATTATCATTATTAAAATTACAAGGCGGACATTTTTTTCACCGGATTACTGTAGATACTATCATAAATGGTAAAACACAGTATCATTAAAGTAGATTTTGACCGAATAGGCAATTTCAGACACTTTCATCACCCAGCTACCTCCGTAAACGAATTCCATTACAACATGCTCCTTGTTGTTTATGAATAAAATACATATGTGATGTAAAAAGTAGATTTTTAGTAATAAATCAAACAAACTAGCGCAGATTTATACCTCTCAGCAAAACGCTCTATTTATGGTATTTCAACAGCAGTCATGTTACTGGAGTTATAAATCTGGTCCTGCTCGTGGAACAGGGTTCCTCTACCCATCTATATGACAAGTCGCGTTAATCCGTTCCAGATGTCAGGTTATCATCAAAGTAATTGTAGTACAGTCCCGACTCTTGGAAGAGACTTGGTTTGATGAGCTCGCGAATTTTGCACTAGGCAGTGCTAGCTGCCGATAACGCTTCCGCATCATGGATTCAAAAAGAAAAATGTGAAGTAATGCCGGGGCTAAGTGCTCTGGTTGAATACTACGCAACTTTGAGTGGGTTGCGATAGAACCATGAATAACTACAAGCATGCCAACCATTGCTTGTTCAATTTCAGTGTCGGCTGATGATAACAAAATACTTTTCAAAAAAGAAAAAGAAATATAAGGAGGTATGTTGAGCAACTACTAAGTTGGTTACCTTATGTGTATTACTGGGAGGTAACTCAATATAGGTTCAGCAAAACGACTTCGGCAAACTTTTCAAGCAATCTCAAAACACGGTTTTTTAGACTTCCGAGGGTAATTTGCTGCAGGAGAACAGCTCGAAATGACTTGGATGTAACCGAATTTTGTTGTATCGTAAGGGTAGGGTTTCATTTACCTTCAAAACACCGGGCTAATTCACATAATATAATGGATCTATCTGGACGTAAATTAAGCAGCTTTTAGCGTTCGTAAGATGCGCATGACTCTGTTTTCAAAAAACTTTTTAGGAAATTGTTCCGTATGTAAGCATATCAACACGACAGATTTAAATTTTATTATTTAAATTTTTATCGCATTGTTTCATTCCTCACCTATCTATGTATCCTCTCAAGCTGTTATTGTTGATGTAGCTAAATATCAGCGTGCTAATTCCGTATAATTGAGTAATGGACGCCGAGAGGCAATGCTAGCGCTTCGATGTAAAGATATTGACAAACTGTTTCTCTATCCGTAATTTGAAGTACAAAAAATCTCGCTACTTTGCAATAGATATTTAAGCCTTGTGAACGTAGAACCATTTCTCTCGGTCTGGTTTTAATATTCTGTAAAAAGATAGGTAGAAATTAAGATCTCATGACACATCGTTATGTAGTATATTTAGCTACTTAGAAAAACTACTAGATTTATTACTTACGAAGTTAATAAAACCGATCAATACATAATAACTCTCTAATGGTTAATCAGATGTATTAGGAGAAATCAGGCAAAACTCAAACTAGAAAACACTAAGTGAACTACTATTTATGAGGAACCTATTTTTGTTATATATTTATATTGTATTAGTGTGTCTATGGTGCGTAATCGTATGAAACTAGTTTGACCGATTTAGGCGGCATCTAGTAACAATTTCCTTGCCCACGACAGTAGACCCGATTGCAAAATACAACGAAGTGTCTATTGATTTTCCTGACTCTAGAGCGAGCTGTGCGCCGCTAATTTAACATAGGATTTAATACTTAATATTAAGTAGGACAATAGATTAATAGAATGATTATGACATCTGTAGTTCAGTGGTTGAAACAATACGAAATAACGTGTCCAGCTAAGTCTGTGCTAATCTGTGCCTACGGTCTTTGATGGCAAAGACCGTAGGCACAGATGCTAACGTCCCATTGCAACAACTGGTCCAAGTACATGCGTCTGAAGTCTACAGAACGATTATCCCAGATAGCTTGTCTTGCAAGTTACTATCATTATGAAAAAGGTATGTTTTCCTTTAGCTCGGCTGTAGGCAGCTCGTCTGAGCAGACGATAGATTTAATAGCACTAGTTTTTTCGTTTATAAAGCAATATTCGATTGAGTAACAAACCTGACAGCGGGCGTATTGGTGCGGTTAGGGTGTAATTTTCTAGGTGGAAACCCAGCCACTCTGCCAATGCTCGTTAATAGTTTTAGCGAGGCTAGTTTTGCCGGCTGTGACAAAAGGCACAGCATTACTGTATACTAGTGGACGCTTTCAACTTCACTGGGCTTGCGACAAAGTGACAGCTATTTTGAAAGTCGATTGATCGGTATCGGATGTGTTGCTAGAATCAAAATGTTGGAACAGATGTTCCTGTAGAATTACCGTTTACTTGAAGCAAAGTTGAACAAGATTCCAGTTACGTACATCCAGATTGACGTAATTTTCTGGACTTGTTCCCACTGCCATTGTAAATCCGGAGCTAATACCGAACTTAGCAAACGAAATGAATAAATTATAGTATCTACTTATTTTAGCTAAGAATGCCACTACGTTGAACACCAACTTCTCCAATTACCGGTCAGAAAAGAGCTGGATTTTCTTACATTTAACATCCAGCCCAGAGAGTAACTTAATTGGCGTATCCACGTAACAGCTGGCGAAAACTTGGGAAATCAACAACCGGGGAAACAACAACAACAACAAAACAACGAAACCTACGGCCCATTTGTCTCGTAGTAAACTTCCTATTGTACTTTGTTTCGGATCGGTTAAACCACCGTCGTCAGGTGTGTAAAAAATAGAATCAATAATACCATTCTAGTTAGCTTATCAAAGAATGCCAAAGGAATCCTCCTCCTCCGATTTTGCGAGAGGCTTAATCGCAATATTCTAAAAGCGGGCTACGTAGTTAATAACTGGAACAGCATTACGTAAATAATCCTGTGCCCACAACTAGATTAGGTGAAGTAGATTTGCTTTTAATTAAAACCAGTTATTAGGGTACTAAAAACCAAGTGGAAAGAGCCTTTAGTGGGAAACCCTTGTTCTCCTAGGTAAGGCCTCCTGCATTAAATATTCATGCGCAACCTTGTCTTAAATAAAAGAACTTAAACCGACATCACTTGGGAATTATTTCCACTATTGATCCAATCTGCCACTCCGCTCTAGTCAACTAGGTAATATTAACCAAACTTCAGTCATTACAAATCAGCAATGCTATAGATCATTGTCAGGCTTGAATAGTATCAATATTTAACCAGGCACTGCTTCCGACTTCAGTTTACTCATAACTAATGCCCATAGACCGAGTGGAGTGAAAAAAACTGATTTCGATGGGGAACCTTATTGCAGCCTAAAGCATATTCGATCGTAAAATCATAATATCTGTTTCATTTTGAAGAGAAGAAGCTAAACATCTGTTTAACCAAACCTTCGAAACAAGTTATGTAGCATCATATTATATAATATTACTACATAATAATCGTTTGAGCTAGACAAATTTGATTCCTCTCCCGTAACATAATTATTATGCGAAAAAAACAATGTTACAACAACAACAGCAATATCTACAGGTGTTTAATATATTTGCTAGTCGTCAAAGATTTTCATTTAATTGTTGTAGAAGGTTAAGCGTTTTGTCTTGTGAACACAGTAAGGTTGAAAAATACTCTTTATTTTAACTGTCAGGCCGTAAGAGTCGTATCCTTAAAGCAACAAGTTCTGAGCGACTGCGCAGGACAGTCATAATTTGCCGGTTGATTCGGATACTGGAACTCCCTATCCCCGTACACCTCTAATTGGTTCGTACGACAAAAAATATTCAACTTAGATGCGCGTGCCTCTCTATATAATTGGTAAATTTTGTCAGATTCGCATCTATAGGATACGCGCATTTGCTGAGGGGTGCAATAAATCACACTGGATACGCGTTTAATCTATCCAAGACTATCGGCTTGCCCCAATCATTGCTTAGATCCAGCAGTCTTTGTTTGCAGACTCGTTATCGATACGTACCGATATCGTCTTTATTCACGACGAAAGGCGTACGCGAAGGATAGATACAGTTATGGTAAAATAAATAGACCAGGTTACTATTCAGTGACACTGGTCCTTGTAAAGTGGTGTTCTTGATTCTAAGCAGCGCAACTGATTAAACTACGGTGGTAACTCTCTCGGAACCCGTTCGAAACGATTTCTCAACACTTCTTTTATCAGATTTAGTCTTGATTCACAAATGAATCAAGTAAAAATCTTCGCCGATAGGAAATGCTAAGGTATAAAGACAAAAGCATACCCCAATTCGCGTTTTGGATGCACCATTATTACATTTAGCCGCTGCTTAAACAGACGAAACTGATAGCTATTCCAGAGAGTATCTGCCTGTAATACGATTGGGTGTCCGCCAAAAAACTATTTCAGACATAAGTTTTCGGACTGGCTTTGTTCAAAATCGGGCTTTATTTAAATTAACAACTTATTTCGAAACGTATTTCTGAATTATGATGAATATGGATGTGGTTTTACATTTTATTATTGAACTGGTGTCAATTATTCATATAAGTTGCCGCTGAATGTACCCCTACCTGTCTTTTGAGTGTATTCACAATTATGTCTGTTACTGAGACATCACAAGTCTGTTCTCAGTAGCATCTCCATTGGCGTACCCACCTTGAATAATAAACTATCGTAAACAATAATGCATGGCAGAAAAGTCATGTACTACACTTCGGCCTTGGGATTACAATGAGAGTTTCCACCAGTGAGTGAGTGAGTGATGTCCTGTCAGTGTTGTTGACGTTACAAATACAAACTCACCAGGCCTACTCGAAAACGATCCATAGTAATAAGCTTTGATATAGAATGTGTAGCAAACTCGCGTATGGTCAATTCAGGCGACAGTAATTTGAGTACATAATAGGTTCCATTTCACTTCACATAATTTACGTAATACGTTCTGTTGCATAAAACGTATTTAAGTGCAACTCTTACCTTGGTAGAAAGTCTGTTACCGGCACATCGCAGTCCTCGATCATACGGTTATAATACATGAGGTCGGTTTTAGATTGTAACGTTGGCGCAGAAATCTAGGATCATTCGTCTCAAGATCGGCAGCTAATTCACAGTCGAGTCCAGCACCGTGTTCAGGACAACTCTTTACTAAAAATTGGCCGTATCTACATTATCTTGGTAACATAAACAACCTAGACATCAATGAATTTGATTAACCAAGTCATTTAGTTTTCTTAGGGAACGATGCGAGCCTCATTTTATGTATGACCAGGAGTCTCTGAACTTTCCGGGCGGGTCAGTGGACCCCGTCTATGTCGTTTAGCAAAATACGCAGTCGATTTAACAACAATAGTTAGTCTGCAAATGAACCCAATCCGCGCCTTATTGGCTATCCTGTCTAAACAGCAACAAGCCTCTGATCTCTGGATTGTTGCCCTTATAGAAGCACGAAGTACGATGCACGACAACCGTCACCAGCCCAACAGACGCTTGCCGTTAGTTGAGGCCACTGCTACGTGAGGCGGAACAGACAAAAAGATTAACTTGAAACCGAGGGGTCGCCGATGTAAGTGGATAAGCAGTTCGCAAGTCGTTCTCCTCATTAACTCATGGGACCTTTAACGGTCAGAGTAAATGCTGATACCAAATGGCCGCCACATCACATTGCAATATATTTCTGTGCGTCTATGGTTTCGTTACCGCAACGATCGTAGTATTGTCGCTAAGCTCGGCTCTTTTACGCTGCGGTCACAAACAGTATAAATTGTTTTGACTCGATGATTTACTTCGGACAAAGCTGTCCCGCGACGTCAGGTAGAAGGGTGGTATCAACCAACTAATCAAGTTTCCTATAATTAAAAAGTTTACGGTAAGTTATATCTATTGGGGTAGATTATATCTGGCTTAACCTGTCCTCTCACAAGGTACCGAATCGGAGCGACTACTAGTAATGTTTATTACAAATTAGAAAAATCGTTGCACATTGATACGGCTAATAATCTAAAAGCTAAGATAATAGTATACGACAACTGATGGCTCGAAGCACACCACTGAGAAGTTCTTCGAGACAGTTGAACATCAGATGGCGCTCCAATTGTGGCTCGATAATGAATGCCACAGCTCTATCGATAACAAGACGCTTCTGACAAGAGTGTAAGTAGCAAACAATTAGGGTTCTAAATGACTAATATAAGAACAATACAAGAATACTCGACTTTTATGACCATTGATAGAAACCTACTGCATGTGAAGCCAACACAATTACTAGCTACACCGATACACAAATCGCAGATCCTGATACACACAAATCACAACCGAGCAGCTAAACATATACTAGATTGCAATTAGATCGTATGCGAACATATAGTCGGTGCCGGGCAAGGAAGACGGGCCCGAGTTGCAAGCCATTGCTTTCTCTGCTGTCTATCCACCTGTCACCTGTATGGATAATAACACCCTAAGGCACTGCAAGCCAAAAGGTTGTAGAATGCACCCATTGCGATATCGGTATAATTTGAGCAGCAAAAGCAGTAACAACCATTATTCACGGACTCAGCAATTAGCTCGTAAATCAATGCTGTGAATCACTATCGCTGATGACCACGTCAATCAATTTTTACCGCGGGTCGCCGATCTTCTGATTTTGGGTTCCCTGTGTGCTTCCTGCTTAAACGGATCTAGCACATGACAACTAAATTCATCATCATTACTAGACACAAATAGGTGTTAACACCGAACACTAGCTTCTCCCTTTCGAACGGGTCGCTGTCTAGGATCTCATCTATTGTGCTCCATCAACGATTATCCATCAAATAAGTACGGCAGCCACATCTTCGTTGCAGCCTTTGTTGTCCGACTTGCTACCTGTAAACGCTGATTGTTTCATGGCTGTATTTGCATGCTAGGTGCTTGTGCCAACGATAGCTTCGTGGAAAAAGTAGGCATAGCTTATCGGACTCTTAAGAACCTAATCTTGCCTATTGGCGCAGCAGCTTCCCAGTTCCATCAAGAGCTCCGCCGTCCCAGACTAACTACACAATGGCCCTTTTGGGGGACACTGGATGCAATAGGTCTTTAATTACCTGATACTGGACGCCACTCGCGCCCTTAGTGAAGGAAACATAGAGTGATACTACGTTATATGCTGAATCGAGTGGAACGCTGGCGCCTAGATAAAATCTCGTTGGTGTCTTTCAGTAACGTCATGGATAATTGAGATGCCTGATCGTATGATTTCATTCGCAATAACGCATCAAATATAGACAAACCAAAACACGAATCATTGTGACTGCTATTCTGACACAATTAACCGTTAGTTTCTATAGCTTCGCTGTGCTTTATACGTGATTAGTTATTTCTGCAGGATGATATGCATTTGAGAACACGGTATGGATGTCTTTTTATCGATAGAAATAATGTGGGCGTTTAAAATGTTGTATCCAAATCGTACCTGAATAATAATAATCGGAAGATACTAGCTAAAGTTTAGAAGAAGCCTCAAATGGTACTTCAGTTGAGCAGAAATTCTTTATTAAGGAAACCGGATCATGTTAAACTCAAGCCTACCGGTAGCTGTTGTCTAATGATTGCAAGTTACTTGAACATAGTCAAAAAACATTCTATGCACTTGCATATTATTAAGTTCACTCTCTTATTATTACCGCAATATATTAACGCAAATATTTTATAGTCCTATCGGTCCTATAGGTGGACAATGAAGTAAGCAAAACATTATTTGTCTTTGTCTACATGTACGTAAACGCTCACCTGCAATAAATTTTAAGCAAATGTTATTAAAAATTTAGCTTAATCATCCATTCTACACCCTGTTAATGCAATTTTTTTTTTGTCATCGTCGCGTGGATTCTTACATTTACATGTAATCTGAGCACAAAGCTTGCCTTCTTATCCTGTATTTGTGGCGGTATAGTCTTATCTGCTACGAATATCTGAAAGCTGAGCACATTTGTACGAATTCGAACTCGTGTAATACGTGTATTCAACTTTCTCGAGGTAGGACAGATTCAGTCTCAACTCTCGAAGGCAACCAACGGTCCGTTAGTCGTAAGCAATTGTTGTACATTCGGAACTGTTTCTGTCTGGGTTAAGTCGACCATCACATTCATTTTCCGAGTTCGTCGACAATCGCCGCAGGCAACGGCCTATTGTTCTTTTACAATCTCGAACTATTGCTAGAGTTGTACTTAGGAATCTAATGCACAACGATTGCGGCAGCACAGCTTTATACAGTGTACGTGGACCACTTCAGTCTCTTAAAGCTAACTTCCATTCGAATTAGAGCTCCTGATGAGGACCAAGGGAAAAAGCTGAAGGTCATTAGTGTCGCGGTTATCATTATTATATGATTACTGTTTGTTTTTGTTATTTTTATATCATCCTGATTTAATGAGCACAACGCGTGATAATGCTATTTAACAGTCGTGACCGGCTAAAGAGTTCCAACATCCCCAGTAGCAACACAAGAAGCAGGATATGCTTAAAAGAGCTCGGCTATATCCTTAAAGCATCATGCTCATCGTTATTATTAACAGTAATATTAACGTACAGCGAATCATGTATTACAAGCCGGCGTCATCAATATGCATTATTTAAGACTAAATTCAATTGAAAGAGGCGCATTATAACTGGAACTGCGCTGTCGTACCAGCTGGGTGGGAAGCATCAATAGCGGACGCTGAGTGCATGCGACAATTACTTACAAAAGGTCTTTTTTTTTTTTCACTATGATTAGTTATGTGTACTGCGTAAAACGGATACTATTATTTAATATTTTGACAAGCGTATGTATTTTTTTTGCAAATAATTGCAAATATGACTGATCCTATGATACAGTTTGACTGAACGCCGTGCTTCAAAGGCCGTTATGCGCATTTTTGGTCCAATCACCAAACATGAGATGTTACATCTCGTAACATGTTCGGTAATTATAATAACTTTAAACCGCTGGCCCTATATTCAGCTATTCAGTGAATCTATGCCAAAAACTGACGACCTGGATAACGATCGACAAAGTGTTTATCGCCTCAAGTTTTTCAGATATAAACCAAATCGTATACCTACCTATAATGAAGGTATAAAGCCTTTCGAACATAACTAAATCATTAAACTGTACTCTCATTAAACTGTAAATGACTATAATACTACTGCACTATATTGTTAAGTCTACGGAGGTTACACGAGTGATACCGAAATTTGATGTCTGTTTAATAGAACTAATAAACAGTCATTGTCGTCAAAGGTCGAAAACGACAGTTTCTAATAGCGCTAAAAGAACAGCTAAACGTGTTAGAAAAGTCATTGTTTAAGACAACCGCTATGCACCGCAATTCTCAGGCGACCCATCCTTCAATAGTCGAACTTGTATGGGCCGATGGGCCATCTTGTTGGAAGTCTTATGGTCCTTTGGACACTTCAGTCATCGATAAACACACAACGGTTCGTAGAACGTGCAGGTCAGCTTCTCCAGCGATGCGTATATCTTCCTGGAAAAAGTAGAGCGGCATCACACTACAATGGACACCGCACGTATAACATGAAATTTGGACGAAAATCTTGCTCCTACCCACTAAAAGCCCATGCACTGCATCGTGAGCAAACCAGCGACCATTTCTGCGGTTCATTTTTGCATCGAAATAAAAATTCTCGTCAGAGAAGAATTGGAAACGACCTCCTGCTTTATTTTTGAGGGAATCGAGCAACAAACCGATCAAATTTTGCTTCTGTGATACTTTGAGAGCATCTAGGTGGCCTTTATGACATGCGACGTGTACCTGAGGTCTTCGTATCATTTCGAATTTCTTTGATAATGCTATGATCGAAATAGAAGAATCGTTAAATACATTTTTGGATGGCGGCGGTGCACAGTGAAAAATCGCCCGGCACGTAGAAAGTGGGTAATAGAGCTGACTTCCACACAAATTACGAAAACGACGAGAACGACGCACTGATATTATAAATATTGCTCGCAATCACTTCTGTTATATAATAGTACCGAGAGTAGCGGATGAACGCATGACCACTACAACGAACAACTCGCCCAGATTATCTCAATTCAGGTGCCGTATATATAAGGGATAAGACCGTTGGTCAGAGAATCACAAAATATCGCGTCCGAACTATCAGACGTTTGTTTACATTCTGAAAACTATGTCATTGATATCAGCCATGCTGCTTCTACGTAGCATTTGCGTGGCCTCCGTGCGTCTGCGCCGGCGACTACATGCACGACCGTTTAACGCGGCTACCACTATTAACGGTTGACCCTGGGGCTTGCGTTTTATACCAATCCTGTCCCTAATTAGCTTGTCTCGCGGTGATCTAATCCGTGACTAAAGCATTCTCATCCCAGTGTGGGCATGACCGGTCTCCAGATCTGTCACACTCACAGGCTTCGTCGGGTCCGAGCTTCATCACCACCACTATGAAGTACTAAATCGTTGGCTGGGAGTTGACAATTTAACTAGTGGCTGGGGGTTTCATACATTAACCGCGTCTGAACTAGCAGCTGTTTCTTGTTTGTAACATATATTGTACAACTTTTACAATATATTATAATCTACAATATGTATTGTAAATAGTAAACAGCTGTTAGTTTAGACAGCAGTCGGCAGCAGTATTTGGTAAGATGCAGATGCTCGAACGAAAGCACAGTTTACCAAAAAACAGGCCTCGCACACTGGCCGTATATTACAACTTTTTTAAGATTTGTGCACCTTGGTACTAACTCAATCCGTTGAATTACGAATTCGAATACCTTTTTTGCCATCTTCACCTAAAGTACGTTTTTCTTTTTACTACTTTTACCTGTTTGTGGGTTCGGAAATTTATCTTTGACATCTTTTTATTTAGTATTTATATGGTCCTTAGCGTCTTGTTTTTCAACTCGTCTTCAATCTGTCTGTATTTCTATCCTCACTCCCGATTTTTGCTTGATTTCATTAGTTTGCTTCAGTTGCGGCCTGTCGTGTCACTGCCTGTGTGTTTCATTAGCTAGTTAGTGAATGTTCTGGGGTGCTTGGTCTCCACCACGTGACCACTTGATCTGAGCACTTGTTCGTTCATCTCATCCTGGCTGCTCGGTTTGTCTTTCCTATGTCGTCATGAGTTGTCGTTCCCGCATCGCCGCCAGGAATGGCCCCTACCGCAAGTAGCGCTGATCATTGCAATCCTGGCGTTACTCTACCATCTGTACTACGGTGTTTGAGTAGCAGCATTGACCAGCGTACGGCTTCGAGTGTGGATCGTCTTCGCAGCTGACGTTGCCTGCTGATGATGTCGGTGCAACGGTAACTACAGCCGCCATCCATTCGGTATCGTCTTAGGCTATCACTTCTGCAACAGCTAGAACTACCACTACTGTTACCAGAGCGGCTACCGTTGCTGTCTGTTTGGGTTCAATAATGAAAAGAGCGTGGGGTCTTCTTCCTTTCCAGAAGCACAATACAAGAACATCGAAAATGGGACCTTTGGTCAAAACAGTGGCAAACGTTAGTGCAAACGCAACGCAATGCAGTGCAACGATGCTAGATAGGTAGGTAGGTTGTTAGCAGATTATTTTTACCCCGCAAGAATAAAAACAAAAGAAAATAGTTCATTTTCAGGTTAATCCACTAGAGGTAATATAAAGGCAGATGGGTCAAAGGCAGGAAGACAACGATTGTCGTTAGCGACGATTGTAACAAAAGAGCTGCAACTAGCGCCATTCAGTGGCTGTTTTTTTTTTACAACAAGTACTCAACGTAACGAATGCGAAAATAGATAGTCGCTCAACGTACAGCAGCATGCGACTAACATATCCGCTGTAGTGTTTCCGATCTTAGTTCTAATCTAACCAGATGTAGTGCAACAATGATATCGGTAGACAAAAATTGAATATTCATCTCATTGAAGTACCGTAAAGGCTATGAGCCAAAAATGCTACTTAGTAATGTAACGGCGTTCGATAAGGAGGATGCGGACTACTGAGAAGCAATTACGGGTAAAGCATGCGATTGTCATGGAAACCACCTGTTGACAACAATTGCGATACTTCTGTGGGTGTATATGTGGATGCATACGGGATTGAACTGTTGTTTGTGTTTACTCTTCGAACAGAGCTATGATGCAAGTGCTCTGAGGCCGTACAATTCGTATGAACACTACGATAAGATAACGAATTTACAATACACAAATGATACACTAATACACATAATAAAGAAATATTTGAAAGTATTCGCCAAATTCACAAAGTACGGAAGTGGAGTAGAAAAAAAGCATAAGTCTGCACACCATCCTTCCATCATAGAGTTTATTTAGTGATGAGTCATTAATCTGTTGCAAAGCAGTCAGCCAGGTACCCTGGAATGCATTGGTGTGCCTACCGCTAATGGGCTTCGTATTTATAAAGTTTACGAAAGAGAGGTTCGCCGGCGGTCAGTAAATTTCGTGTTTTGTTATTCACCGTTTCCATTATACGTTCTACAGATAAGTTGTGGTGAAGTCTATCCAACGTTTGCGGCTTATTTGTCCCTTGCAGTTGGCCAATTCCGACGACATCATTTGGTCGACTGAATTTCATGTGTTTAAATACGCAAGTAGCTCAGCTAAGGCACATCGCAAAGCGTTTAGGGGCGCAGTAGTGTAGCAAGACACTGAGAGAAACACCTCCTATCACCAACAAACGGCACAGATCATTACCATGCGTAAAAAGTCGATTAGTCAACATATAATGACCGTCTTTGCTATTAAGATACTCATTAGATTGAGGAAGTAGACATAGCTATTACAAATAAAAGGTGGGCGAAGCATGGGAAATACATATTCATGTCGCGAATTTGCTACATTTGCTATTCGGAAAAGTTTAAGGTTCGGAAGTTAATTTTATTTGGCTGTTTGTTGATTTGCATAGTTAAGTCAATTCTACATATTAATATGGTTGTTCTTTATTCTTCAAATTTCTACAAATAAATTTAAATTGCCTGTTGTTAATGTTGACATGTGGAAGGCTTTTTTTTATTGTAAGTTTTTGTAGATCCTGTAACCGAAGTCGGAGTTTTTTAAGCTTTCTCTTTTTAAGATTTTTTTTAAGATTTAAGGCTCTTTCTAGAGAAATCGCCTAGTGGAATATACTTGTTTAATAATGATACTTGAATAAAATATTTAAATAATATAAAATACAAATAATAAAGTAAAATAATAACACCAACAGTCAACTCCGAGCGAATAGTCTTGACACCTTTGCAAAACGAAGAGCTCAATATTATTTTTAGAGATCGCGCACTTTAATGCGTGAACTTGCTTGACATAAGTGCTTCAACCGGTCTCTGGGAGCATGTGACTAAATCAAATCAGAACTGGATTCTGGTAGAAAATTCCGAATGAAAGAACTGTTGAAGGCGACATCTTCAAAGTTCTATCGATACATACGTATGAATATTCTCAACTAATATTTGATATAATTAGTTAAAAAATTTGTATTGTAAATAGTATTTCTCATTTGTATGTGCCATATACCTTAACGTCGGTGATACAGGAGAAATGGAACCGACATTTAGTGCAGGCGATTTATGGAGACGCACGTCAGAATATATGAATAAACACACCTAATGATTTTATTAGTGACACAAATGTTTATAACAGATGTGAGACATATAACAAACGAAAGGTGTCGAAAAAAAAGGACATTAGATAAGAGAGCGTCGCCATATTCTTTCGCAAGCAAACAGGTTTGATAACGTGTTTCTGTTCCGTTATGCTTTACATCGAACGTCTGATTCGCAGCTTGAACTCTCCTATCATATATTTTCAACTGGCTAACTCGTAAAATACCGCAATGAAATATTTTTTTGGTCGATAACAACATCATTGCCAGAGGCTACCCTAACGGATGGTTATTTCTATGAGAATTTTCACATTTCCGCCTGATCGGTGCGTTTATCACTTACAGATCTGAAAATCGAGCTGCGTTATACGTACTTATGTCTGCGATTGTAAATGTGACGCATTTTTTCTTTTCTATGATGCTACTTTACTTCTTTCATATAGTTTTTCACATATTAACTGTTATATTACGATTCTAGTCTGTTTGATCTAATCGTATGTCTACTTCAACTGACCTGCAAAGTTTCGTTGTCTTGAGTAGGGGCGTTCGATCCGAACTCCTTATCCGAAGAACGCTTTGCGCGAGACTGCTGAGGCTCTCGATGGAACCGGAAGCACTCATCGGACTTCCGACCGGGCCAGTCCCGTTACCCGGTGCATTATTCGCGCTGTCAGACTCCAGGCCGCCGACAACAACAACTTCTTCCTTGTGTCTCATATAAGCCATCTTTTGCCGCCACCGATGTTTCCGTTTACTTTGAATATGATCCTGTTTCAGTGGCACGTAAACCGTGCTGTCAGATGAGAGGCCCGCTGAGCGACCAAGCAAGCACCAGAGAAAAAGGCCTTTATTCTCTGGCCTTTAACCGTCACCGATGCATATACATGAACAACAAACGAAATGTAAAGGGATGACCATTAAGCAGGGCTAAAACCGAACTACAAATCCTTATCACGCACTACGGCAAGCACACGATTACAATTACGTTCCTCTAACAAGCACAACAATCCAACCGGGACAGACAAGGTCCCTCTTCTGCGTGTAAAGGACACGCTGTTTCAATGTCTACCCGTTGTTGGCGTATCGTCCAGACATTAACGATGATGGTCAAGCTTGCAATAACCCTCCCGTCGTTCTACTGCTACTCGTCGGTATCAGAAATCACACTTTTATGGAGAAGCAGTAACATCACTGGGCTACATCTACTATGAGTACTCCTACTGCTAAAACGCCTTAGACAGCAGCAGTAGGTGCAACACCATTTTAGAAGACACTCTTTTATACCCCGCACCGAACTGTTGTGGCTACTTTGTGCTCTTGTATTATATCGATTCTACCCAAAGTTGGCAAGCCCCTGCGAGTACTCAGCCATGGAGCGACCAAGACTGGATTCAGACTATCTCAAAAAAACAGACGGCGTTTATTCTTTAAACACAGCTACATCAACTAATAAATAGAATCCAGTGTAGCGACCGAATCAGAGCAACGTTTCCAGTAATGAACGGGAACGGTAGCCCAAGCGCTCTGCCTCGTTTTTCTTTTCATTCGTTTGCAAGGAGCACCTGTCTAGAAGTGCTCCGGTTACCCTCCTCTCTCATGCCGAATACCTGCTGTCAACTGCGAGCGAGAGGTCTTTAGCGGTCCCGCCGTAGGCCGGGCGATCGGCTGTTCATTCATGGCACTATGACGTAACGGCAACTGCGACGGCAGCGAGCGTAGAACTATTATTCGACAATTTTTTCTATCGCTGTACAAGTGGAGGATAGGCGAAGACCCTACACAAGAAAACGCCGCTAGCAACGTAGACAGAAACGGTTTCCAAAGGCGGAAATCTGTGTGGTGATTGCGTTTAAGTAAACCTTTAAGTAAACAGTGTACTGTATATTCGATTCGCTCTTTACGTACAAACTGACTTCAGGAAAATATGAATGTACCAGAATCATGTCAATATAGAGGCGGCCGTTGACGCGAATACCGCGGAGTACTGTGTTATGATCTAGGAGAGATAATATTGCTTCAGCGTGCACAACCTATAGGGGTAATTAACGCGAAAACGACTGAATATTTCTTAAAAAAAGATTTTTTTTTAAAGTAAAACTGCGTATTATATGTTTGACCATAAAACATTATGTATATACGTTCGCATAATTAGGAATGCAGTACTGACGACAATTCCTATTTATGAAGTTGCTTCAAGAACCGTAGATTGAAGGGACGGAGGCCGCATCGACAGCAATATAACTACTTGAATAACAACAATGAGAATAGGAGAAAAACAACAATCGCAAGATCGTACAGGTCAATATGTTGTATAATGTATCTAGGTTATATCGTCGAGGGAAAGAACGATATGAATTACTTCTGTTGGGTAAACTGGGTTTGTTCTATAACCTTACTTATCTCTGTGTTCTCTTTGTCGTCATAGCCGTTCAGAGCGCGTTGTTAGCCTCAGTCAACCTATTCAATCGTTTTTTCGTCCCTTTTTGCCAATGCGATTTTCTGGCCAATAAGCTAGATTTCAGATGCATGTGAGCACCGTCCGGCCCGCCGGCCTATCATCAGCTAAAAGCCCTCGTCCTGCCTTTTCGTAGGCGCATCATCATTCAATTACATGGTTGATCGAATGCTACCACTGAGGCAGCTAGGTTTACCAGTCCTTCAACATCCCAACTGAGCCGAATCAGTGGCGACCGCTGCTCTATCCCAGTTTTGGACCGGTGTCATTTGCGAAATCCATACTTATACAATAAAATATTTACTAGGCATGTCTATTGTACCATCATTTAATAAGCAGACAACAGTTGCTTTAACGGAATAAATCATGTGTATGTACAAACAAGCTTGCGCGAACCGCGCCCCGCCAAGCTGTTCTTTATCTAACGAGTACTGTTTTCTTAAATGATCTCTCGCACTATGCTTCGATACTAAATGTGTTATTTTATACAGGATTTGCGCCACAAAAGAGGTACACATCATTTGCTGCTCACATGTTTACCCAAACAAATTGCGACGTTGTCATCAGATAACTCGTCGCTAACGAAAACAACGACGAGATAACTAACCACTGCTACGCTCGACACAGCTGCCGCTCCTCGAGGTGGTGAGTGTGTCCTCTGTGTGTGCATGCGTGTACATATAATCACCTAGTACGAAATGACATAGATTCCGTGGCTAATGTCGTCCCGGACCGTCTGCTCTTCGGTGTTTGCCGTGTGCTTATTACAGAGCAGCAACTCGATCCGTTTCGCCTACTGAGTATCGTTAGATCTCTCTTGGCCTCCTCCACTTCGCCCCATTTTTTGTGCTCTGATCTTTGCTGGTTTAATTATTGTGGCTGCGCGCCAGTTACTGCCACCATAATTAAAGCAAGTGGAAAAGGGCGCTGTTATTTTTGTCGTCGTCGCTGGTGGAGTCCCTATAGCCGCGGCCTTATTTTCTGTAGGCAAGTGAAGGGTCAACATCAGCATCGTCCTCCTTGTCTTCATCACCTTTGACGCTTCTGCCGTTGAAGACACTGCCCAAGCCGCTGTCACTTCAATAACATACTCATTCCAGATATGGAGAGAGATGTATGGGTGGGTCGGGGGAGAAAAATGGCTTATGAAATCTTTACTATGAGACAGTCTTCGTGTGGTGTTGTTCCTTGCATGTTTGTTTGCTGTTGACACTGCTGGCCCTAAGCCTCTCTGTCGTGGTCGTCATCGTTGTTGTTATTGTCTCTGACACTGGCGGGCTCGTCTGCCTACCGTTCACTTCTTGTGCCGTTCGCTAGCTATGTACGCGACCTGCCATCGGTTGTGTGTTTGGCGTACGCCGATTAGTTCTTCTGACTGAGCGCTGTTCACTGAGAGAATGCTGTCGCGACTGCTCTTGTACAGCCAACAACACGAGTAGAGCACTACGAGGATCGACGGCAGCGCTGGCGAGCGAAGCTGTGTCAGCGGCAGCGCCAGCAGGAGCACGATTATCACAAATATACATAGATAAATATAGTGAGCGGGTTCTGTCGCTACGTTACGAATCGCCTGCTGACGCAACAGCTGAGCCAGGGTGACCACTGCGTGCGCGCGCGTATGCTGCCGTCGCTCTAAATGCTACCAGCGAACATAAGCTAGCTACGGGGCGACAGTGTATAGACAGACACAACTAGTGAGAGATAGAAAAATCAGCTATTGCCAGCGTTAGCAGCGTTTCTCCCATCCAATTTGATGGGCAGTGTTTCTGTTATTATCTTTATTGTTGCTGCCATCGTCTGCAGCAGCGGACAATACCAGCGTTGAGCAGCCGCTTAAATTCTGCTGGTGCTGTTGTCGCCGCCGCTGCCGCCATCGTCTGCAGCAGCAGACAATACTAGCGTTGAGTAGCCACTTAAATTCTGCTGCTGTCGCCGCGCCCGCGGCTGACGTTGTTGCTGTGACTGTCGGCCGCTACCGCTGATGCTGTTTCTAGCAAGCATCAAAATAAAACTGCTTGTATGTATACCGCAGACGACAACGACAACTGGTGTTTCTGTCCCCGTCTGTGAGTGTCTGTGTGTGTGTGTTACGTATGACCGTATGCGAGTGTTGGTTGTTGCTAATGAGCACTCAACAGTAGCGCTGGTAGGAGCCGTAGCCCCAAAATCTGCTGACTTGTGGCGGTGTTGATATCATCGTAGTAGCTCGCCTATTAAACGACAAACCGACCGCCCGTTCGGTAGCTCCGTGAATCTGCTACAGCTGCTGTGTCTGTTGGACAGCGACGACGACAGAAGCTGCAGTGCTGTGTGGGTATCGTCTATGTGTATGTGTAAGTCTGTGCGTATCTGAGTGCGGCAGTGCTACTCGCTACCGCTGCTATTGGGATTCTTACTCAGCGGGTGGTGGCAGCGGACAACAACAGCAGCAGCGATTAAAGCAGCAACAGCAAAGCAGCAGCTGCTGCTGCTGCTGCTGTGGTTTGGCGGTCGGTCGGTTAGTTGTCCATTGATGGTAGTCGGTCGTGGTGGAGGCAGGAGCCACAGACAAGCCGGATCGACTGATCATCCATCCGTCGGTCGGTCAGTCGATCGATCGGTCGTTGTGTGAGTGTGAAGACTTAAGAATTGTGTGAATCTGAGTCGACTTTGAAGTCGGTATCTTCGTCCTGCGTCTAGTCGCGGCTGCTTCTGGCGCTATTGGCCAGTGTTTCATGAGTGTGTCTGTGTATATATGTACGGCGGTGAAGTCGGTCCGAGCGAGCGAGCGAGCGACGACGAACCTAAAAAGCAACAACGACAAAACGAAGATGTCCATGGTAGTCACAGTGCTGCCAGCATCAACCTCATTCATAGCGAACTGATACTACTTTGACTACTACAACAAAAATAACAACCGTAACTTCTAACAACATTAGGTTGGTAGTGGATTCTGGCGTCATAGATCGTTGTCGACAATTGCAGTTACTCGTTCTGCCGTTGATTTTTGCACGTATATATTTATATGTATATTCATATACGTATGTATATGTATTGTTGTATAGTGAATGTAAGTCGTTGATTGTCGGTAAAGAGAGAATTAAGCGCTGAGTGGTAGTCTATTATTAAATTATAAAATGTTTGGTACCCGCCACTAATAGAACGGAGCGGAGTGCGATTGAATGTGTCTATACATCAGTGCACGTCAATCTTTTACTATGTGCCATAACATCGGATCATAATCGTATGTTTTGGTAACAATAACAAGAGGTGGTGCTGCTACAACTACTTTTATCACTGTGCACATCGTTGTTTTCATTGAAGTTGATGTGTTTACAGTGAGAGCAGTATTAGAACATTCATTCAGTCCGATGATTAACGTACTGCTTATACAGAGAGACCGTCCCTGGTGGGTTAGGGACAACAACTTTGCGAGCAAAAAAAGTACTGAAAAGCAACAGCGTAAATTCGAAAACCCATCAGCTGGCCAGCGAAATTCTTTTTGTATTGGCAATATTGGCAGTACGAATTATCGACCAGCAGAGAACATAGAAACGTCCACAGATGTGTAAGATCATCAGAGTTCACTGCTCCTTTTCAGGATGGCTCACTCAGTCGATCACCAGATTGCTGCCGGCTCATACTCCCATTCATCCCTTAATGCATCAAAATGACCGTTTGTTTTGAAGTGCCATTCACTATCGCCGATTGCTCGCACAGGAAAATAATATCCTTAAATAATTATAATGAGGAGTCTGCCAGTTTTCGTTTCGTACGCCGTCCCAGCCTAACCCATTTCAGTTGGAAATTATTTGTTATCTACTAATACGGAGCGCAAGGTCTGCCTGTCCATACATAATATGTCAATATCCCACTGGACGAGTGGGACTATGCGATATGAACACTTGTCTTCGCGGGAGTGTCGATCATACGCTGGGAGCCGAGTTGGTTCTGTACAGCATGGGCTATGACAATCTGACGACCGCTGCAGGTCCGACGCTAGAACATAACGATAACGCAGTATTATTGTAGTTTGTTGTATTATTGACCGTGTGTGTACGTGTTAGCGTATCTGTGTTTGTTGGTGTGTGACGGAATACGTATAACTGTGTGTATGTCTCTGTGTCTGATCACGCTTATTACTCGACTTGTCTCAGACGCTGACATCGAATCGCTTATCTTTTGTGTTTTTTCTTTGTTTTTGTTTTATATTTTGTGTCGCTGTTCATCGATGATACATCGTTTATTGTACGGTAGCAGAGATACCGGAGATTTTGACGCTCGGCCATCGTAATTACATCGCCTGTGCCGCCCATCATCGAGTTCTGCTCTTCCAGCATATCGCATTGCCGGTTCAACGAGCTGGGTTCGTTCTGGCTTATGACACTTATGTTGATATAACGACGACAACGAGCAAACCCTGTTGACCGACACCACACTCACGGGAACTGCATCGACGGAAATACTCCAGAAGTGGGGAGGGGTTTCGTTCAGTTGTTTATTGTTCTTCTGGATTCGTACAGTGGGGTTGTGGTGGTGCGGGGTATCTCAACACATCTTCATCTTTGCCACTGGCTACCACCTCTAGCTATTAGTGTGTACGGTTCAACGCACCTCTGTTTGTTTAGTAAGATAGCCTCGCACTAATTACCATAACGCAAACCTACCGTTGTCCCATCTGCGTGGCACAACAGCTTACTTTTTATTTAGAAGGGTGTGGATTGGTGATGATTTTCATGAAGGAGCGTCGTTGTCGCTTTCAGCGGTTGTGGCCTGCTCGTTTATTAACTCAACTATGCTCATAACTGTTATATACAAGCGTGTTCAGGTAACTAACGCTGGTTCCTACCCGTGGAAAATAACGATGCAATTGCCGCGGCACGTGGAAAACCATAACAGCTAAAAGTGAGAAAAGAACGAGAACGGTCATTATCGGAACCTACCGCGACATCGTGAAAGGCCAAGCAAAGAAAAGGATCGGAAAAAGGAACCAACCAATCTGAACGGCACAGCAATCGGCGACAGCCATAATAGCGCGCGCAGTGTTTATCAACGCATCGATGTATTGCTGTTCTCACATTAAAAAAGCCACTAAATAAAGAAAAGAAGCTTTAGCTGTCATCGTCAGAACAGTGGCCGGTGGCTACGATATTGTCTGCATGCAATATTACTGCCGTTGGGCTTTTACTGGCAATTATACGTAATTCCAACTGTTCAGTAATAAAACACCGCACATGAACCCTCGTTTTGAACTGTCGATAACGATCCTCGTGGCAGCACTGTCCATAGGTGTCTATCTGGTGACCAGTAACTTATGTTACCTCTCCTAGCCTCAAAAGCTTCGAGAACCCGCAAGTAACGAGCTGTGCGCGACCAGATAGACACCTCTGCGAGTGCCTGTAGACCGTCCACTGTAGTCGACATGGTATCCTGTAGCAGGCAAATGGAGACTGGATGCAATATAAAGAATCGACGCTGCGACGTGCTATGAAGCCAAATAGAAGAGTGACGATCTCTAGAAAAGCGCAACTCTAACTAGATACCCCCGGAGTTTTGTGTGTTTGTTCAGTAATAGTTTTCATTGAGGATAACAGCAAAATAGTGCATCACGGAACAGACCGTACTCAACGGATACACACATATTGGAATATGTTCTACCTAAATCGAACCTAACTTAAGCTGGTTTGTCGCAACTGCAACCAAAGACTGTAAGCTCCGTGTCACTGGTATAGGGGCACCGCAGTCTTCGCATCCGCAGCCAAGTGCTGAGATCGGACAAACAGCCAGATCGCCGACATTTTCTGTAATCGGTGAAATCTACGGAAAAACAACCACAATGAGATGACGCCCGGATAGGTGAGTCGTAGTTAACGTCTCGTTACATTCGTATCTTAGCAATAGTAAAGTCGGGTTCTGAGTTGTATGGTGCCTGTAGATGATAACGGTGCCTATTGGCATTTTTTCTCTCGTTCAAAGCTTAACTTTTTAAGAAACCCTCTACGCCTACGGCTGCTTATTTATACGCTACTGTGAATGGTGGCGCAATAGCGGTGAGCGACGGGGTCGTCGGGTCGTTCTGTTGTACCTATTCGAGACACAGTTTATTAGGGTAAGACATGCTTTAAATGACACAGGAGAGGTGATGGTCTGTGACGGCAAGCAATAAGGCAGATGAGATGACACCGAGTTCTCCGCCGAGTTGCCGAGTGGCTCCTGTTTAAAAGACGGGTTCTGCTCATCAGTCAATCGAACAACTTAAATTACCGGTCGTGCGCTCATGTGTTAGGTACTCAAATCTTATCTAGTATCATCATCATCAATGTATTGTCCAACGGTTGCGTTTGATCGTGAAGTAAGCCGAATTAATGTTACTCCACCAGGGTAACGCAGGGGTCAGCTGTTCAACATGAATTGTACTATACGGCTCTTTTTCGCTCGACAGGAGAGTCGGAAAGGGGACACCCCGTTGCGCGTTCCATCACAAGCTTGAACGGGGTCACATTTGCCCTGGAATAGGGCGACAAGAGTATTAGCGTTAAGGAGGGCCAGCGTTACAATTGAAACGTTACCATCAAAACAAGCGTGCATATCTAATGGGTATTTAACTAGAATGGATTCGTTTCAACATAAACATTTAGTTAAAAAGCAAAGTCCGTTTTGATCAGCTCTAGATTTACAATCTGCATGTCTTCGGCCAGTCCAGTACTGTGCTCTTATTAATAAAGGCTATGTTAAAATCCATTAAGCTGCATAGCATCGAGAGAACTCTAAGGAAGGTATTTAACATGTTGGAAACCGTCCAGAGCTGACGAAAGCTCCTTCGGGGGTTGCTGCTGCTACTGGAACACTCCTCTTGGCCGCTCCAATTTCCGGTTATTAAGAAAGTTCCACATGCCAGCCAGTTCAGCCCCACGCAAGCGGCATCAATTTCTTTGCCAGCTGTTTTCGTCCCCATCTCAGTCTTCTGCGCAAATGTGTTCAGTATATTATCTATAGAGCCCTTAGAGCTACACTCAGCTCTGCCAGCGGAAGTAATGACAACTCACAATGAAGCTGGGCTCCGTCAACAGCCGGCCACCGAGCTACCGGTAAATTGCATCACTATACTACTACGTTGGACATTAAGAAACAGCCCGTAACGTCACCCAGCACCCATGTGCTGTCGCAGGGGTTGCACCTCTATTCAGTTGCTGTTAACGCTGTTGTTGATGTTCGAGCTGACGTCGGCGCTGTGAGTAACTAGGCTGTTGGTATTGGTGGTCGATCAGAAAATCGGCTGGACAGCAGTGGCGCCGGCGAAGTCTGCAAAGTTGGCTGCGAGGTTGCAGTCCGGTCCTGCCGTCATTTTACTACGAAAGCAGTCGGTGATGTCTATGCTTTGCATTGAACGGATGGTCCATCGACGAACGATTTGCTTGCTTCACAGTCGCTGGTCGACGCAGAGACAGATATACGAACAAATAGATCCAACTATGTGTTTGTTTAGCGCCTAACTTAGCGCTAACCGCTTGCCACTCACTGGATGCATGGCATTCAGTGAATGCGCGGTCATTGGCGTAAGGTGGTTCAAAGTGAGTTTTTTGTTGGTTCAATGTCGGCATCGGACTAGCGTAAGAAAAGCGGCAACAGTTTGGCTCGGTGATGTGACGAGGGTGGTGAACAATAAACAAACGCTGGCGGAAGTGGATCCTTCCGTCGGCGGGCAGCAAAGCTGTAAAGGAGCTCCGCAATAAAACGGCTTACAAAAACAAAATTGCGCAACAACCAATTAGCACACATTTGATCGAAAATGCGTTCACATGCAATGGAAGACTTTGTACAAGTTCTGTGGCAGTTTGTAGTATTTTGTTGACCGCGTGTTGCTCCGCGTGGCTGCCAGTTTTGCGAAGTATAAGTAAGTAAGTTCACCTGTTTCCATTACGCTCAACTGCGAACAGTCTGAGCCCGCGGCTTAAGCCAACCACGATCCCGTGGTCCATTTACAGTTGCACTCAGCAGTAGAATTAGCATTAGTGACGGCTGCATTCGCTATCTTAGATAGACAAACCGGAACTTGAACGCTTTTCAAGTCCATGTTGTTCTACGGTGTCACCATAGTATGGAAGGTATCCGACGGTGAATCACCGAGCGAGCGTGAGTGCGTGCGTGAGTCTTGGCGTATGTCAAACGGAATAGGAGACCAGATCCGTACGCAAACGAATGTTTGCGTACAGATCTGGTCTGAAGAACTAGCCTAAAGATTTGGCAAAAATAGAAATAGATTATACTAAATATGCGAGAAATGGAAAAGTATTTGTGCGGATTTAAGATTCGTTAAAAATGAAGTAAACCGCCGCAGATGCTTACTACAAGTGGATTCTGAGATGAACAAGATGTGAATGTTGCCTTTTGTCCGCTAAGCCGTTCGTAGCTGTTGGAAGGTACTGCGTTATCGTAGTTGAGGCAAATTCGCAGCCATGGATTTGCATTTACGATATATCCAAATGAAGAAGCATTTATATAATCAGCCAATCCATGTTAGGTTTTGTAAAGAAATCAAAATAGGAAAACATAATTCTTCTGCTTCTATTTCTTAAAAATGTCGGTTAGTGGTATACGACGACGATGTGCCTGTTAGTAACGGAAGGAGCTGGATGTAAAGGTAATTTGATGGCAAAAAGTACCAGCACCACGTTCAAGGTCGGATTCATTCTCAGCAGCAGCACGGGGGAAAAATACGTTGAAGTACGAATGGGGTACATGAAGTACAAGTGGCTGTCACCTTGTGACATACCAGTTACAAGCCGCCTGCAGCAGTAACCCTCGTTTTTACCATAGCTCGTCGATTTGTAAAAATATGATTGCTTCCTTACGCTGCAGGGAGATTCAAAAAGTTAATAACTCATCTCTTCGACTCTTTACTATATATCGCCGATATTACCTATATATATATATATATATATATATATATATATATATTACTCAATCAGGCATCTACCTGTACCACTTTTTCCAACCTTTTCTTTTATAGATCGGAGCAGAATCGCAGTGAACTTTTCCGATCACACATTACGCTTTCAGGTCTACATCCCAGGCCATCACGCATCATATGCAAAAGGGACTGTTTGTCTGTTTCTAACCCAAAACTGAAGCAAATGTTTTTATACCTTAACATAGTGTTATGGAACATTTTTATCTATGACATTCCGCCATGTAATAACACCATAATTTCGTCACTGTAGAATTATTGAGATTACTGGACGAAAACTTGTGGGAAGTGATCATGCTATCGCTTCGTTGAAACTAAATTAACACCATTAAGAGAAGTCGGCAGAAACCGAACCACATGGTAGACTGATGAGGTAACATCCGGAAAATACGGCGGACGCATTGAAACTGTCTATTCAAGTTCTCTGTGTTTACCGGCAGTCAAAAATGTTTGTGGCCTGACATTGTCATAGTGGACGAAGAGGTCTCTTGTGCTCGGTAGCTTCGGTCGATCTAAAACAATGTCTTGTGTCGATGTTTTTAACTGTTGACATTAGAGGTCTAAATTAATTGTTTTGCCAGGTGGTAGTAATTCATAATACACGATTCTGACGAGTAAAATGAACTCCACAATCTGTGGCAGAGTAATAATCACTTAATTTAGCGCCAATCTGGGCTTTGCCGCAGATTGTCGAGCTGATTTTTTATATACACATTATTGTTATAGGTGATCTGTTTTTCATCACTTGTGATTAACCGCTTGGGAAACGGCTATCGGCGTTTCTGTAGAATTTCGTTGATGGAATTACGACCTAGTATTTTGTTATTGTGTCAATTCGTGTAACATCCAAACATCGAGCGTCCTTTTGTAACCAGCTTTGTTGGCTTACAACTATTTGCTGTAGAATATTTAGGTCCCTAACGATGTGATGATTAGTGACGTGTCGGTCTTGCTAAGTAGTAGCCGTAGTAACTGAATAATAACTGGTTGACCACTATGTGGAGCATTTTTCATATCAAAAGCTTCAAGATGAAAGGGGCAGAACCATCTTTGGGCCGTTTCTTTCAATAATCATAAACAGCATACATTTCATATGGGCCTGGGCAGTATATAAACCTTTATCATAGGTAAAATAGGACGAGTTCTTGCAGGGATTTCACTCGTTAGATGCCAGGTTTCAAATAAGACCAACGCCGACCCCTCGCGATAATGAGAGATTGTCTTCCTTATTGAGATAGTGACTTTAAAATCATCTGGAAAACCGATCGATACTTTTTCGACAATGTGTTGAATTATGCAAGAAAAATGATTCCGTCATAGAGACTGTGTTCATTGTGTGTTATACAAGTGTTACGATCCTTTTTAGTAATGGCCAATGTAACCATATGCATAATGTTTAAGAACGTGTTGAATGCTTATGCTTGAGATTGTTGTATGTCTAACTTTGTGATCTCAGGGTGGCAGCGTGGCTATACAGTCTAATACAAATGGCAATACAACCCAAGTATACTGTTTGGGTTGTTTATTGCGCAAATCGATATTTTCTTTACTTTTTCTCCATTGTTATAGATCAGTTTATTCATTTCATGCACATAATGTTCATTTATTGTTTATCCCGATATTGGGCGAAGGAGAATTTGTAGCTAGTGATTATTACCATAATAAATAGCTGGGGGGAGAGGGGGGAGGGGGTACCTGGCATATAGTGTATGCATAACAAGACCGCATATATTGAATGACGGCACGTCAATTCCGATAATTGCTTCAGTACGCAGTTTACTTACAGCAGTATCCAGAATGGCGTGCCTGTGCACATACTTCCTGGCATACCTTGTTCTTGTTGTCTTCGGGAATATATCAATTAGACATCTCACCCACAGTGCCGAACGCTAATGCATAAACTCAGTGGGGTCCTGCTGGTTTAAGCCAGGGTAAAGCTTTTCTTTAAACGAACAAAACGCAATGTTCATGTAGAAACTCGGATGTGATAGTAGCAGGCATCCGTTGATTTCGTCGTCGGTGAGTCCCGTCTTGAAACGATTCGTCGTTGTCTCATCGTTAATGAGTCTGTGTCCTCCTCAAAGGCGATGGCATCATTTGGTTTCGTTGACAGGCCTGGGCGGTCAAGAGAAACGTGTCAACGGAAGGCGCGGCGCCAGACACTCGCTCGTTCGCACACTACAATAGTTACTGCACAAAATAGCATTGTTTCGTTGTACTGTCAGCTGTGGCGGCAAAAGTGGTTCCAGCAGTAACGCACTGCAAGCTGCCGGCAGATCCCTTACCGCAGACTAAGCGGACATATGGCGCACGGCAAAAAATTACTATTATTGTTGCTACTTTTGTCCGTATGGCTGTTGTTATTGTTGTTGCTGTTGTTGTTGTTTCTTGTTCCTGACGTTGTCACTTGCTGTCTCCGTAGCCAGCAAGCGATATCTTGCGTTGTTCTTGTCTTTGTTGCGAATCGACACAACTACCCAGCTGGTCCATGCGCGTCTTTTTCTTGATGACGGGGAACGCCGCTACTTATGACGTCGCTTTCACCATAGTAGGTAAATATCCCTACAACTACGACGGTTACCGCTTGCATTAATGCTGTTATTCAAATTGGGTTCGTGTATGTTTTCTCTTATTGTGCAGATTTTCACTCGCTGATTCACTGGTTGCTTCTACCTCGCACGCGTTTTACCCCTCACCGCCCCCCGCTTCCTCTTTCTCTCTTGGGTTTTGTTCAAATCAGAAATGCGATCGCAGCGGCAATGACGGCGGCGGCGGCGGCAGCAGTAGCAGGGGCGGTTGTCTTATACCCCAGTGCTAAGATAAAGGAGCAGCAAATTCGGTTTCCGTTCACGTTTTGTGCGCAGTAGCCGAGACTCGCTCGTTCGTTTCGCTCTAAGTTGTCATTGGACCGTATTTACTGTTAGTTTGAAAAGCCATAGTTATTGTGGTTGATGCTGATTTATCTGCCGATGATGGAACGGTCACTGTTGTCTAATTCCGCGGTCGTCACTGGCCAAAAAATAACAAAATCTATAAATCCGCTAATTGCAACGCGCATGTACTTAGTAGTATGCGAGCATGGAAATATTAATGCTTGTCGTCCCATCAGTAGCCAGCTAACGGTGTTATCTGTTGCGCTTCTTCTTTTATATGTATTTTTTGGTTTTGTTTAATATTTTCACTTCTTTTCTTTTATTATATTTTATATTTATTATATATTCAGTTTATAGACTGAACCTTATGCCTTGGCTTCTGGAACAACTATAATATAAAGTATTGGGACCGAAAGCGACAGTCACTCGTGATTATCTCTGGTAAATTTTTCTCTTACTGATTTTATTTGGAAGTGACGAATTCCTTTTTCTAGTGAGGAGTTAATTAAAACTTGTAGAGCGAAAGTAACAGATGATTTTTGTACTATACATTGTTAGGCGACGTCTATACTTTATCGAATGTTGTGTACTTTATATGTGCTATGTTGTATGAACGTATGTTTAAAACGTATATATATTTGGCTTTTACAAACGAATCCGGCTGACTTTGGCATTGAATAACTTTTTAACGATGCTACCGCTAGTAGACGCTAGTTGACTAGTTGAGACTCCAGTTAAGTTTATTCCAGGAGTAAAAAGTTAAAAAAGACATCTTTTAGTTTCGAAAAGTGACGCTCAATAATTGGCATTTGACACGTAACGTGTTGCAGAATTGTGATCTCAATCTGAAAATACGTTGGTTTGAACTCGGTGGTTCTCCCAATCGAAGTCCTTAGTGATTACGGGGCCTTCTATACCCTAAAAACAGCATTTGGTGAGCAAGCATATCCCACTATCGATTTACTTTGAAAAGCCATAGATACAGAAATTACGTATAAGAAAGCGAGTGGTAGGTATATAGCTGCCCAAAAATCATCAAAGCGCTGGGATAAGTGTGTAAAAAACAGAGATAATTTTAACATGTGTGGTAGGGCATGGGTTCGCTGATCAAAGCAGAATCTTGAGGGCGCTACAACGTGTTTGTGGTAAACCAGGTCATCCAGGTGCACCACCATTGGTATTTGGAGGTCCACCCGATGTACTGATCCCTTTTCCCGTTCGTCATAAATGGTCATTGCACATAGCAAGCTTTCATGCCTTTTTCTAACTATTTTATGTTTAATATGTATACTGTGTGTAGCTAACGGAGTTGCTTTCGAAATAGAAAAAGGGTGAAATCGATTTTATCAATAAGGATCTATTTCGAAGCTGTCTGCCTTGGATGAAGTTGTTCATGCTCTAATTAATTCAAGCCTTGCGATGTATTGATGACCGGTTGTTAAAGCGTGGGTTACCATCCTGAAGTGCTTTAAGCTAGAAGAAGCGACAAGCGAAAGGCTTCCTTTCATCGTAATGTTTTTTTATTCTGCTGATGCACAATCATGTCGTCCAATAACCTGGTCCTCGTTGAAGATAAAAACGACTTACAGCTTTCTGGCTCGTATGACATGGCGTCTGAGTTTGGCGTCCGCCTGCATAGTAACTACTAGTCTAATTTGTGGTGGTGTATTTTTTGTAGAGCATCTTGCTGGTGAACTGCGATTCCTATTTACTTTTATCGTCGTTATCAAAATCATTTATTGAGTGGAAAAACATTTCTAAGCTTTTTATCAGATCGTGGCTGATGCTTTGACTGATGGTATGCTCCATCCGCTTAGCGATAAGATGATCGGGATTCATTAAATATACGTGACTGGATTGTAGTGCTCGACTGTCACGTTCTTCAGGATTTTGTGTTGGATCAGTTACTAAATTCATTTGACGATATTTTTCATCGGCAGTTATAAATGTGCGTGTGTGCGTCTTGGTAATGTGGACCCGGCTGTGGTGGACGACGATACAGAAAAAGACGTATCCAAATTTCTGGTACTTGGTTGACAATGCGTAGTGAGCGCATGTTGATTTGCAAATAGCGGACTAAGCTAGTTTAATTGGAGACGTGACTAGATCTAGTCTAATCCTACTGAAACAATAGCTAAATTAGCTATTTTTTTCCAGAAATTTCTTTTTAGGTGTTTCCGAAGGCATTGGCGTTTTGAGGGCAGGATGTAAATTTTGCGGATCAGCGGACACTATTAACCAAAATGGAGTTGCGCAATATAGCCCGAACAAGCATAACGTTCATTTTGGCTTGGCCAGCCAGTAACCACGACATTACGTTCGCAATATCATACTAATTACCGTTTAGTTAATGGAAATGATTTAAATTACGTTCACAGAATAGACGTCATTTTTGTAAGTTTACTGAAGTTTGTTTAAAGGCAATTTATCATTTTCGTTAATTCATCGTTATGTAATTATTAAATATGTGTTGCATATGCAATATTCAATAGAACGGCTAATATAATGTAGAGCGACGAAGCGATACTGGTGCATGTGTCGAGGTTACATGAGTGTGCTACAATGAGACAACAGTAAAATAGTTTCAGCAGCACATAGATACAATAGGTACATGGAACAGAATGCATGTGCCGTCTATGTGCGTTTTGAACTG